>NC_136489.1:76433320-76620820 GCF_053919585.1 Euprymna scolopes | reverse complement strand
TGAAGCGTATTCGACCGGACTTGGTCGTCATTGATGACATCTCAAGAAACTGACAGAGTGTAGACTTCTCAGTACCCTAGGACAGGAATGTGAGAGAGTAGGAGAACAAGAATGGAGCAATTATGCTCCATTGGCCTTGGACATAAGGCTAATACAAGGGGTTAAACACAAATAATCCCGGTCAAAGTTAGGAACAAGCTGTTTGGAAGGGCAATTGCAATAAAACTACGAATCCCCGATGTTTTATGCGGTTTTCAGACTTCTGCTATTGTAGGTTCCACCAACACCCTTAGCAAAACCCTTGATCCTGGTTTGGAGCTGAGATTGAAGGACATCCTCTGGAAATGAACCCCATCCCTTTCCAGGCAGACGATTATAAACGAATTCAGAATTATTCTTCATCTACTCATCATTATTATTATTATTATTATTATTATTATTATTATTAGTATTATTTTTATTATTATTATTATTATTATTGTTATTATTAGTATTGTTATTATTATTGTTATTATTATTATTATCATTATAATAATAATAATATTATAACTATTATTAAAATAATAATAATAATAATAATAATAATAATAATAATAATAATACTAATAATAATATTGACCTACTTCGTACCCAAGTAGTCATCAGCGATAATTCATTTATATTATTCTGAGGATTTTCGGTATACACCGAGTGATAATACATCATTCTACGTGTCAATGAATCCTGACCTTTTCATTAACCGTTGCGAATGACATTGCAGTATCTCAACCGTAACTTCTCCGCGTATTAGTCGCTGACACATCTATCTGTATTCGTCGAGAACGTTGAATGCAAGATGCAAAAAAATAATACAAATTCACACACTTTTCTTATTCCAATACAACTAGGCCGAGAAGATTCAGAAACAGCTCGCGATTAAAACAGAAGAGTTAGGTCCTTGAACTACTATTGTATAGTACAAGTGTGGTTTAAGAAATTTTGTGGCGGCGAAAAGAGTCCTGAAGATGATAAGCGCAGTGTTTTTTTCAGCGTATGTTGATAACAACCAATTAATGGTTTTAGTCAGAGCCAATTCATGAACGACTGTCAGATTACTTGCTTCTGAATTAAACTCTAAAATAACCTTTGGCGGATACTGGATTTTGTGCGAAAGTAAATCTGATCGTAATTCCATGTAATCTATAAATACATTGAATGCATCGAAAATATTGTTTTAGTTATATCAAAAGCCGTTGCAACTGATTTTTGCTGGCAGTGATCATTGATTACCGGCATGATTCGGATTGAAATAAGACTCCCCAAACAAGAATACTCTTCGCACTTTTTGAATGGAGATATTGCAGTGTTTTCCTGGTTTTTCTTTCATTTTACCTATTATTTATTACTTCCAAATGTGTGTAGTGCAAGCAATCAGAATTCCTATCGATTAATGGCGTTGTGTTTTATATTTATTTCTGTAGCAGCATAACTTACGCTCGTTACCAGCTATTATTATATTAGGTATTTTCATATTAAACTCTGCTCATCATTGAACTTTGTTATATAACACACACACACATACACACACACACATACACACACACATATATATATATATATATATATATATATATATGTATATTGAATATCTTCCATTATTTAACATATTTTGGGGACACTTTATATATTTTATAAGAGTTTACAGATGGGACCTCATCAGAAATTTACCTTTCAGGGCAACGTGTGAACAGGAACCTCCCTAAATAAAAAGTACTCTCCATCTCCTTCTAAAATTTAGTAAATAAGTTTGTAAAATAATTATTTGAGTGAGCGATTTGGGAGGTTGATACCTCCCAAGGCTCTGAGAGAGGGCGGGTAAATATGCTAAGATATACTAAAATTGCATGCTGCATGTTAATTGAATCTCGGACAACGACGGGTTACCAACCAAATATACTTGAAATAAAACAGATATATGTTTTATTATTAAAATCATACATACATTTTTATTGTTTGAAAGTGAAGAGATCTGAAATTACAGAACAATGAAGAAATGATGCGAGACTTATCCTCAAACGAGTGCTTTCTAAACGAGGGGGTTGACCTTTTGAGGTCGTGTGAAAAGGATTTACTTTTTGGTCTCAGATTACAATACTCTGGACGTATTGCGTAATTGCGCACACGCAATTTGTGTCGGGAATTCCTCAGAAGACGTATTGAACTCTGATTGGATCCCAACCCGTCCATGAATATAAAAACAAGCGCCCGGTTTTTTGGAACAGATTTGCGCCGAAATCTCGTGAGAACAACACCCGCTCCTGGACACACCTAGGTATCCAGTGACGAAGAAAGAGTTGTGAAACTGAGAATGTTTTTGTAGACTGAGGGATGTATATATGTAAAACATATCTGTAACTTTTGTGAAATTAAGCTTTCGTAGTTAGAACCTTGGTTTTGTCTTCTTTTCTTTCCGGCACATGCAAAACTTTGCTTTTGCTTTTCAGCAGAATTCAACAAAGAGACGTAAAGAATTGCGGTCGACTTGGCATCAAGAGCCACAGTTTCTTAAGAAGTTGGAGGTCACCACCTCTTCTACCGTCCCTTAGTTTTTTTCTGTCTTTTCTTTTTTTCAACGTTTCCCTCTGTATGTCTGTCTGTGTGTATGTCTCTTTCTATTATTATTTTTTTTTTTTGTGTGGTCGTCGTGGATTTTTTTTCCTTTTCCGTGGAAACCAATTTAAGAAATTTTAATTCAATTTCAACTTTAGAGGTAATCCTGGTCACGTCACTTGATCTAGCGGGTCTCTCTTTACTGATGTCAACAGCTGACCTCTAACTTCTTTGCAAAAAATACCTTCGTGATAATAGAAAAACATTTCTGGGATGCAAAAATCCTTAATTTTTCTAAAGAAAATGTGTCTGCTTGGTCGATAGCAGAACATGAATTACTTTTATCGCGGATTTTGTGTATAAATCAGCGATAATTTTTCTGTTGCTCTTTAATTTACAATAATGGATGATTTTTCTCATTTTACTTCTAATGGAGTGATATTTTATTGCTATACGTTTAGATCTTCGGTGAATTACAACTTGCGGTTTCGTTAATTATGGTTCTAAAGGTGCATTTATTATGTATTTTAGGTAAAGTGCTTCTTGTGCAGTATGTGTGAGCGCGATTAAGTCCACCTCACAGGTAAAGCCGTACAGTCTTTTACATTTAAATTTTCATGAAATGATAATTTTCTGATTGCCTGAAACAATAATCAGATATAACTTTTCGATCTTTATTTTTTCCCAAAACTGAATCTGGAAATCATTCTAATCTTAGAAAAGTTTATTTTGTGGGAGAGGTATTACCGAATCCGTATTAATTTATGTTAAATCATTTATTTCATTTTTCATTGCCATTTTCTCTTGCTGAAAATATTCTGAAATAATTGATTTTTGTTTTTTTGTTTTGCGAATTATCAAGGGAATAGCAATAGTCAAGTGTATACTCTTTCAAATTGTCGACCACACACAAAAAACACAGGTCGTCTTTTACTTTTTAAGGGGAAACTTTCGAATTTAACGTCTTTATCATCATCACTGTCATCATTATTTATGCACTTGCCTCCGTCAACGGCGACTTTGTTGGCGTTATTTGTTTGATGAATATGCTGTAATATTGTTTCATCCTCTTCATATGATGGATTTTCGTCTTTGACATTCAGGGGTTTGTGAATTTTACACACCGGACTCTTGTCTTTTTTTTTTCTATGGAAAAATAATAAATAAGCTCGGCTGCTTGCATCGTTCCCAGGGAATATACACTGCCGGTTTAATATTTTATTGCTCTTTTTATCTATTAATGCGAAGCCGGTTGAACCAAATAGATGCATGCTGCTAACATTTGTTCTACTATAGAAAACGTTTGAGATAGTCTTTTGTCAAAGGACCGATTGGGCATATATGCAGCAGTCATTACTGAATACATCCGGAGTTTTTAGGAGTTTTATTCAATGAGTAATCGTCTTGCCGTTTGACAACGTGTCCGCCATAATTTTCCCGCAAATTTGTTTTTGTGAGGTGAATTAGAGACCGATGTTTCATGTTTCATACGATGGTAAATTAATAAAAGTTAAAAATCTTTATTAGTGAATATTTACCATTGGCAGAGCGAATACACTTTACTGCAAGGAAGAGCCCCATGCCAGCTAAAAAAATTGTAGTTGCTAGCAAGGAATCAGATTTGTTCGTAATTAAATTAACCAGTGAAAAACCGGAAAAATCGTCTACAAAATTTAATGCACACCTGAATTATTCTCTGCCCACCGGTTCCAGATAACTGTTTAAGTAACAATATGTCAATAAAATGATTTTTTAGCCTTATTGTTTTGTATCTTGTTTTGATATTTTGTCAATTTTCTGTCTACAAACGGCAGAGTTTGTCAATTTTTAAAGTTTTTATTTTCATTTTCCCAAGCATATTCAGAAACTTTTCCACATCTGACATATATCAGTGCTCAAGAATTTAATGGCACGTTTGTAAATAATGGCAGACAGTTGTGATTGTTCTACGCGATTTTAATAATAATGTCTTAATTTTTTTGTAATGTCGAATACAGATCCATTCGGGCACATCACTTTGTATTTATTAGGGCTAAAGTTAATATTTGCACCTTGTTTAATGGCAACATGTACAGAAAATATATCGTGTTAAGGTTTCGGTATTAGAAGAGCGTTTTCCAGAATTCAGGGAAAAATGTCCATCTTTATTTTTCCTAAGCGAGCTTTTTGCATCGCGTCTCTTCAAAACAATATCGCTTGCTCGACTGTCGTCGGCTTGCTCTATAAAGTGTCTCTAACGGTTAAATTTTTAATCAAAATTGACAGAATCCGATTCCTTCGTAATTACATGTGCCGTTGCACCAAATCTCCAACACAGTCGTTACTGTTTATGGAAGCATCAAACATACATTGAAATAAATATGTGTGTTCGCGTATGGAACTCTTCAAACTTTGTATGGAGTCTCCTGTTAAATTATTTGGGATTACATTGGAAACTCTTGTCATTAGGTTACCCACAAGTATAGCAAATAATATTCGAGCTTTTCTGAGGAGAAAATTTCTTTTGGAAAATTTTTTTTAATTTTTTTTTACATGGAGTTCACTACTTATAAATGCCCAATGGCCACTCAGGGTAAGGGTTATTGTGTGTACAGTAATAAAAGGGATAGTGTAGCAATAGTATTGGAGAATTGGTAAGGTGTCATTACTAAGGTTGGGGGTTCATCAGAAATTCGGTTGTGTTGGACTTGAAGACATCCAGGTTGAAGTCGGGAGGGAAACAGGCAAGCGGAACAGTGTTCCACAGGCGTGCAGTTCTAAGAAAGAAGCTTTGTTCATGGTATCTACGTTTTGATTTAGACACAGATAGGGAGTGGGGAAAATTATTGACGGTGGTTACAGCTAGCCGGGTGTTTTATGAGAAATATTGGTGAGGGGGGACCAGAGAACGGAGTTCAGTCGAGCACCTGCCATGGAAATATCGATAGAACAATGACAGGCTCGCTACGTCTCTTCTGTGGGAAAGAGGTTGCAGGGTAGAGAAAAGGGCAACCCCAACCAAGCCACGGAGTCTATTTTGTACTCCGTCAAGGCAGGATAGGCTGTTTTTAGCAGCCCCAGCCCAGATGTAGCAGCAGTACTCCATCTTTGGGCGTACTTGGCTCTTATATAGATAGAGAATTGCATCAGTAGTGAGATATCTTCTGGAGCGGTAGAAGGATCCCACTTTTTTCCCAGCGATTTTGGCCACGGACTTGATGTATGTGTTCCATTTAAGATCAGGTGTAAAGGTCAGAGCCAGGCGCTTATCAAATCCTGAGGTCCCCTTAGACGAGAGCCATCCATTTCAATTGATGCCAGATGGGGATCAGAGCGTTTATAATGTAGAGATAGGAGTTTGGTCTTAGATGCATTAAAGGTAACCAGCCACCTCTTTCCTCACTGTACCACGCGTCAAGATCAGAGGAGAGAGAAACAGTGAAAACATCATAATTTACGGCCTTTGATGTGTTGCCATAGATGGTCGCGTCATCAGCATAGATGCCAACGAAAGATTTTTGTATATGTTCTGGTAGATTATTGATGTAGATCAGAAAGAGAGTTGGGCATAGTATGGGCCCCTGAGGTACTCCAGCATTAATACTGTGGGCCTCTGATTTCTGCCCATCAACAACTACTCTTACTACCCTATCTGAGAGAAATTACTTAATGATACAGAAAACATTTCCAGTTATACCGTAGCAGGATATATTGTGTAGTAGGCCTTTATGCCAAACCTTATGGAAAGCCTTTTATATGTCGAGAGCAATTGCTCTAGAAATTAAGCCTTTGTCGAGAGATTCGCTAATCCTATGAGATATGACCGTTAGCACATCTGCTGTAGATCTAGCAGAGCGGAATCCATATTGCATGTCGCTAAGAAAGTTATTTCTGCTGAGGTGGTTGACTACTTCGCTATTTATTGTGGATTCAACCAACTTACTCATGACACACAGAAGACTTATTGGTCTGTACTGAGAGGGAGATGACTTTTCACCTGAATTCTTAAATAAAGGCATACTGATGAGGTTTTCCAGGGCGTTCTCATTAAGGCAACGCTTAAACAGTTTGTGAAGTATGGGGGCATGTTCTGGTTGTAATGTGTTTTAAACTATAATTCGAAATACCGTCGGGACCAGTTGATTTACTGGAGTCAAGGTTCTTGATTAGCTTGACTACCTCACGCACATACATTTGTATGTTAGATATCGTGTTGTCTGTTGTAGGAGGGAATATGGGGAGTTGGTGGCGTTCGTTACCCAGGGTAAGATTTGCCGCAAAGTTTTTGGCAATATGTTTGGCTTTGTCAGATGCTTTCGAGATGACCGCTGGTCCATTGATAATGGTTGTGGTAGAGCGCACGTTTCTGTTCAAGATCCTGTTTGCTATTTGCCAGAACTGGTGGGAACCAAGCCGCTGCTCAGCCATTTGGACTTAACGGATTGCACATATAGTTCTCTTGCATTTTTATTACTCTTTCACAGTGGTTGCTGGCGGTTCTGAAAGCAGCTTTTGTTTCAGTACATCTATTACGTTGGAAGATATGGAGAAATGATTTGTGTGTGCAATGGCAGCAGCACATTCTGGGGAGAACCATGGCTGGCTGTTAGGTTTTTTTTAAAACATGGACTGGAGAGGAAGATGATATATAAATGTACGGAAGCTATCCCAGTCCGCCATAGAGTATCGGTATACAGTACGGTTGAGAGGTACGTCTGTAGATTTATTATATTTCATTTTTTTCTAAACTGATACAAGTCAGTGGTCGGAGAATCCCATAGGAGATAGAACGGAACATGAGCATAGCTCAGGGGAAGTGGATATTAAAAGGTCTAGGAGGCTTGCGAACTGACCGATACTATCGGGCACACGGGTAGGCTCGTGGACAATCTGAGTTAGGTCATAGGCAATGGCAAAATCATGACAGAACCTCCCCTCATCATCAGTCTTATTTTAGTGGCTCAGCTATTCCACATTATGGACATTGAAGTCACCGCCAATGTGAATGTTAGCCGAGGGATGAGCAGACAGGATGTGGTCATTTTTTTTCTGATATACTCTTAAAGACAGTAACTCCACTGTTGTGAGGGCGATAGAGGGCTAATATAAATGCGGTAGTGTAAGCAAGTGCAACCCGGAAGCACATATAGGGTAAATTAGGGTCTTTTCTGGAGATATCCCTGCCACATTGGAAGCCATCGTTAATGTAGGCACATAGTCCATGCCCGTGGCGATCTTGGGGGTAAGATTTAGATGTAAGGTTAGAGTATCCTTTAATTATGAACTCATATAGGGAGGTGGTCGGCCCTATTCCAGTTTCGCTTTGAAAGAATGTCATGTTTCGTCTCCTGTAATTGGGTTTAAACCTCTGGAAGGTTAGAACCTAGACCCCTGATGTTGGAGAAGGAGATATAGAAGTAGAAGTCTACGTTGGAGCATGCGGTTCTAGGTTTATTTGTGTTTGCTTTTTGAGATATTTCATGCTGAAGATTTTAGGGTCTGTAGAACAGGTCACCATACTTTTTTAGAGCAGAACAGAGTGGGAAAGTAAAGAGGAAAGACAGGGACTTTTTTGTAGCTCATGATAAGGTAACGCCGTAACAATTACCCACTAGTATGGCATCGAGAGGCCCCACCAGAGACTACTGCATGGTTCAGAATCCATTCACCAAATGGCAATACAGCAGTCCAAGTATTTTGCACCTGCTGATAGGACAGCGTCCTTAGTGGCAATTCCAAGGTTCGGGTCCCTAACTATCAAGCGGTTAACATCAGCCCAGATGAAAACGTTTACCTCCAGCACCCTTACTAGTGACATGACCACAAGGATAGACATAGAGACAGAAAATTTCCGACATCTCAGACTACTGTTCACGAAGTACTACCAACCTGGGAAGCAGCTTTTTCTTCACCCCTTGTTAGAAACATCACTCATTAGAAATGAGGACTGAGGGACAAAAAAGGAGAAGCGAGAGTTACTGGAGCTGCCGATAACACATCCACGTAATTATTTACTCTCAATTAAAAAAACAGTAAGAGGGACTTATTAATATCTACTTAGTATAAGTCCTTTGTCCATTCCCAATTTAGAATAGGATTTGACGATAGTCTCACCTCCCATATTATCCGTGGAGGCTTATATCTTTTTTTTGCTTTGTGTTCCTAGCGATCGAACCCGTAGATTAAACTCATAATTACGTTTCAATAGTTGAACTTGTGAGGTCAGCTTATGTTTTTAGATTGGGGGCATCTATATATATAAAAGCCAAACGTCTCTGTGTATGTATGTATGTTTGTTTGTAACGCTAAAACTTTGGAAAGACGGAACCAAACTTGACAAATTTGGTATCATATCGAAGCCCCGTCAGCCGGATGACAAATATCGAAATTTCACGTCAAACGGACCACTAGAAGTTGGTCAACTGATCAGTTATCTCTGAGGCTGGCCCCCAAAAAACCTGTCATTATCTATATATATAAAAGACAAATGTTTGTTTGTAACGCTAAAACTTGAGATGAAAGATTCCTCTCCCCTAAGAATAAAACATATGTTCAATATCTGCTTTTGTTTTTTTCATTGTTTATACGGTCCCGAGCAACGCCGGGTAGCCCTGCTAGTCTATATATATAAAAGCTAAACGTATGTGTGTATGTATGTATGTTTGTTTGTAACGCTAAATCTTTTGAAAGACGGAACCAAACTTGACAAATTTGGTATCATATCGAACCCCCATCACCCGGATGACAAATATCGAAATTTCACGTCAAACGGACCACTAGAAGTTGGTCAACTGATCAGTTATCTTCGAGGGGGGCCCCAAAAAACCTGTCATTATCTATATATATAAAAGACAAATGTTTGTTTGTAACGCTAAAACGGGTAGCCCTGCTAGTATGATATATAAAAGCCAAACGTCTGTGTGTATGTATGTATGTTTGTTTGTAACGCTAAAACTTTTGAAAGACAGAACGAGAGTTGACAAATTTGGTATCATATTGCACCTTGATCACCCGGATGACAAATATCGAAATTTCACGTCAAACGGACCAGTAGAAAGGGGTCAACTGATCGTTTTTCTCCCAGGGGGGCCCCCCAAAAACCTGTCATTTTAATGTAATTATTACGTAATCCAAAAACGCTTAGTCATGTCACGTGACGTGACGTCAACATCCAGTAATGGCGAACAAATGTAAATAAAAACTTTCATTGTTCGATACTTTTGTAATTTCTCTTCTCCTTCGTTCTATATATTATTAAACTTCATGACAATGTCTCCAACGTAATTAACTGGTTAAAAATAGTATTTATACAAGAGTTTTAACGAAAAATGTCAGGAAAAATGTACAGGAATAAACAAATTCAGCTTTCAAAATATTCGTCGATAATAAAACCGATCTTTATATTTACGCTAGCTATTTTGTATATTACCACGTGACCTCCTATCTCTTAAACTGGAGGGGGTATCCACTTGAATCACACAAAACCAGTATCTTTTTTTTCTATTATATATACATTATTTTCTATAAAATTAAGTGTAGACTTTATAATTAAAACAAAAAATGTTATTCATACGTAAAAAACACGCTTAGTCATGTCACGTGACGTGACGTCAACATCCACTAATGGCGAACAATTGTAAATAACAACTTTTTTCACAAAACCAACACCGTTCTTCTCTTTTTTCTCTCTCTTTCTCTCTCTCTCTCACACACTTACTCTTCCCTCTCTCTCACCCTCTTTCTCTTGACGTCACACCACTGATAAACTGTGGTGGGGAAGAGGCAGCTTCAAAACCAACAAACACAGTGCACACATTCCCAGGCATTATCTCCTATAGATGCACATTTTATTAGAACCGCTTGTGTCCTCTTTCCTAACTCTCTCTCTATCACCATATTTCTCTCTCTCTCTAACTCTCTCTTCTCTCTCTCTCTCTCTAGACCTCTTTCTCTTCTCTTTCTCTCACTCACCCTCTTAATCTACTCTCTCTCTCACCCTCTTTCCCTTCTATCTATATTAGCACTTATCAAGGCCAATAAGCGATTCGAGGATGAGAGTTAAAACGTGCACAGTAGTGCTCTTCTGCCTCTCTCTCACACTCTTTATCTTCTCTCTCTCTCTCTCTGCCCCTGTTTCTCTTCTCTCTATATTAGCACTTATCAAGGCCAATAGTCAACTAGAGGATAAACTCGACGATGAGAGTTCAAACGTGCACAGTATTCAAATTTGGGAAAGAGGATAGAACAACTTTCTCTTCTGCCTCTCTCTCACACTCTTTATCTTCTCTCTCTCTCTACCCCTGTTTCTCTTCTCTCTATATAAGCACTTATTAAGGCCAATAGGCAACTCGACGATAAACTCGACGATGAGAGTTCAAATGTGCACAGTATTCAAATTGGGGAAAGAGGATAGAAAAACTTTCTCTTCTGCCTCTCTCTCACACTCTTTATCTTCTCTCTCTCTACCCCTGTTTCTTTTCTCTCTATATTAGCACTTATCAAGGCCAATAGTCAACTAGAGGATAAACTCGACGATGAGAGTTCAAACGTGCACAGTATTCAAATTTGGGAAAGAGGATAGAAACACTTTCTCTTCTGCCTCTCTCTCACACTCTTTATCTTCTCTCTCTACCCTTGTTTCTCTTCTCTCTATATTAGCACTTATCAAGGCCAATAGGCAACTCGACGATAAACTCGACGATGAGAGTTCAAATGTGCACAGTATTAAAATTTGGGAGAGAGGATAGAACAAATTTCTCTTCTGCCTCTCTCTCAAACTCCTTATCCTCTCTCTCTCTCTCTCTCTCTATCCCTGTTTCTCTTCTCTCGGTATTAGCACTTATCAAGGCCAATAGGCAACTCGGGGATAAACTCGACGATGAGAGTTCAAACGTGCACAGTAGTGAAATTTGGGAAAGAGGATGGAACAACTTTCTCTTCTGCCTCTCTCTCACACTCTTTATCTTCTCTCTCTCACCCTGTTTCTCTTCTCTCTATATAAGCACTTATCAAGGCCAATAGGCAACGCGAGCATCAACTCGACGATGAGAGTTCAAACGTGCACAGGATTCAAATTTGGGAAAGAGGATGGAACAACTTTCTCTTCTGCCTCTCTCTCACACTCTTTATCTTCTCTCTCTCTCATCCTGTTTCTCGTCTCTCTATATTAGCACTTATCAAGGCCAATAGGCAACTCGAGCATCAACTCGACGATGAGAGTTCAAACGTGCACAGTATTCAAATTTGGGAAAGAGGATGGAACAACTTTCTCTTCTGCCTCTCTCACACTCTTTATCTTCTCTCTCTCTGTACCCCTGTTTCTCTTCTCTCTATATTAGCACTTATCAAGGCCAATAGGCAACTCGAGGATCAACTCGACGATGAGAGTTTAAATGTGCACAGTATTCAAATTTGGGAAAGAGGATATAACAACTTTCTCTTCTGCCTCTGTCTCACACTCTTTATCTTCTCTCTCTCTCACCCTGTTTCTCTTCTCTCAATATTACTACTTATAAAAGCCAATATGACACTCGAGGATAAATTTGACGATGAGAGTTCAAACGTGCACAGTATTCAAATTTGGGAAAGAGGATGGAAAAACTTTCTCTACTGCCTCTCTCTCACACTCTTTATCTTCTCTCTCTCTCACCCTGTTTCTCTTCTCTTTATATTTGCACTTATCAAGGCCAATAGGCAACTCGAGGATCAACGCGACGATGAGAGTTCAAACGTGCACAGTAGTGAAATTTGGGAAAGAGGATGGAACAACTTTCTCTACTGCCTCTCTCTCACACTCTTTATCTTCTCTCTCTCTTCCCCTGTTTCTCTTCTCTCTATATTTGCACTTATCAAGGCCAATAGGCAACTCGAGAATAAACTCGACGATGAGAGTTTAAATGTGCACAGTAGTCAAATTTGGGAAAGAGGATAGAACAACTTACTCTTCTGCCTCTCTCTCACACTCTTTATCTTCTCTCTCTCTCTCACCCTGTTTCTCTTCTCTCTATATTAGAACTTATCAAGGCCCAAAGGCAACGTGTGCATCAACTCGACGATGAGAGTTCACACGTGCACAGTATTCAAATTTGGGAAAGAGGATGGAACAACTTTCTCTTCTGCCTCTCTCTCACACTCTTTATCTTCTCTCTCTCACCCTGTTTCTCTTCTCTCTATATTAGCACTTATCAAGGCCAATAGGCAACTCGAGCATCAACTCGACGATGAGAGTTCAAACGTGCACAGTATTCAAATTTGGGAAAGAGGATGGAACAACTTTCTCTTCTGCCTCTCTCTCACACTCTTTATCTTCTCTCTCTCTCACCCTGTTTCTCTTCTCTCTATATTAGCACTTATCAAGGCCAACAGGCAACTCGGGGATAACCTCGACGATGAGAGTTCAAACGTGAACAGTAGTGAAATTTGAGAAAGAGGATGGAACAACTTTCTCTTCTGCCTCTCTCTCACACTCTTTATCTTCTCTCTCTCTTTCTACCACTGTTTCTCTTCTCTCTATATTAGCACTTATCAAGGCCAATAGGCAAGTCGATCATCAACTCGACGATGAGAGTTAAAATGTGCACAGTATTCAAATTTGGGAAAGAGGATAGAACAACTTACTCTTCTGCCTCTCTCTCACACTCTTTATCTTCTCTCTCTCTCTCTACCTCTGTCTCTCTCCTCTCTATATAAGCACTTATCAAGGCCAATATGCAACTCGAGGATCAACTCGACGATGAGAGTTCAAACGTGCACAGTATTCAAATTTGGGAAAGAGGATGGAACAACTTTCTCTACTGCCTCTCTCTCACACTCTTTATCTTCTCTCTCTCAACCTATTTCTCTTCTCTCTATATTAGCATTTATCAAGGCCAATAGGCAACTCGAGCATCAACTCGACGATGAGAGTTCAAACGTGCACAGTATTCAAATTTAGGAAAGAGGATGGAACAACTTTCCCTTCTGCCTCTCTCTCACACTCTTTATCTTCTCTCTCTCTCTACCCCTGTTTCTCTTCTCTCTATATTAGCACTTATCAAGCACAATAGGCAACTCGAGGATAAACTCGACGATGAGAGTTTAAACGTGCACAGTATTCAAATTTGGGAAAGAGGATGGAACAACTTTTTCTTCTGCCTCTCTCTCACACTCTTTATCTTCTCTCTCTCTCACCCTGTTTCTCTTCTCTCTATATTAGCACTTATCAAGGTCAATATGCAAATCGAGGATCAACTTGACGATGAGAGATCAAACGTGCACAGTATTCAAATTTGGGAAAGAGGATGGAACAACTTTCTCTACTGCCTCTCTCTCACACTCTTTATCTTCTATCTCTCTCTCACCCTGTTTCTCTTCTCTCTATATTAGCACTTATCTAGGACAATAGGCAACTCGAGCATCAACTCGACCATGAGAGTGCAAACGTGCACAGTATTCAAATTTGGGAAAGAGGATGGAACAACTTTCTTTTCTGCCTCTCTCTCACACTCTTTATCTTCTCTATCTCTCTCTCTCTCACCCTGTTTCTCTTCTCTCTATATTAGCACGTATCAAGGCCAATATGCAACTCGAGGATCAACTCGACGATGAGAGTTCAAACGTGCACAGTAGTGAAATTTGGGAAAGAGGATGGAACAACTTTCTCTTCTGCCTCTCTCTCACACTCTTTATCTTCTCTCTCTCTCTACCCCTGTTTCTCTTCTCTCTATATTAGAACTTATCAAGGCCAATAGGCAAGTCGAGCATCAACTCGACGATGAGAGTTCAAATGTGCACAGTAGTCAAATTTGGGAAAGAGGATAGAACGACTTTCTCTTCTGCTTCTGTCTCACACTCTTTATCTTCTCTCTCTCACCCGGTTTCTCTTCTCTCTATATTAGCACTTATCAAAGCCAATATGATACTCGAGGATAAATTCGACGATGAGAGTTCAAACGTGAACAGTATTAAAATTTGGGAAAGAGGATGGAACAACTTTCTCAACTGCCTCTCTCTCACACTCTTTATCTTCTCTCTCTCTCACCCTGTTTCTCTTCTCTCTATATTTCCACTTATCAAGGCCAATAGGCAACTCAAGGATCAACGCGACGATTAGAGTTCAAACGTGCACAGTAGTGAAATTTGGGAAAGAGGATGGAACAACTTTCTCTTCTGCCTCTCTCTCACACTCTTTATCTTCTCTCTCTCTACCCATGCTTCTTTTCTCTCTATATTTGCACTTATCAAGGCCAATAGGCAACTCGAGAATAAACTAAACGATGAGAGTTAAAATGTGCACAGTATTCAAATTTGGGAAAGAGGATAGAACAACTTACTCTTCTGCCTCTCTCTCACACTCTTTATCTTCTCTCTCTCTCTACCTCTGTCTCTCTCCTCTCTATATAAGCACTTATCAAGGCCAATATGCAACTCGAGGATCAACTCGACGATGAGAGTTCAAACGTGCACAGTATTCAAATTTGGGAAAGAGGATGGAACAACTTTCTCTACTGCCTCTCTCTCACACTCTTTATCTTCTCTCTCTCAACCTATTTCTCTTCTCTCTATATTAGTATTTATCAAGGCCAATAGGCAACTCGAGCATCAACTCGACGATGAGAGTTCAAACGTGCACAGTATTCAAATTTAGGAAAGAGGATGGAACAACTTTCTCTTCTGCCTCTTTCTCACACTCTTTATCTTCTCTCTCTCTACCCCTGTTTCTCTTCTCTCTATATTTGCACTTATCAAGGACAATAGGCAACTCGAGGATCAACTCGACGATTAGAGTTTAAACGTGCACAGTATTCAAATTTGGGAAAGAGGATGGAACAACTTTTTCTTCTGCCTCTCGCTCACACATTTTATCTTCTCTCTCTCTCTCACCCGGTTTCTCTTCTCTCTATATTAGCACGTATCAAGGCCAATATGCAACTCGAGGATCAACTCGACGATGAGAGATAAAACGTGCACAGTATCTTAATTTGGGAAAGAGGATGGAACAACTTTCTCTACTGCCTCTTTCTCACATTCTTTATCTTCTATCTCTCTCTCACCCTGTTTCTCTTCTCTCTATATTAGCACTTATCAAGGTCAATAGGCAACTCGAGCATCAACTCGACCATGAGAGTTCAAACGTGCACAGTATTCAAATTTGGAAAAGAGGATGGAACAACTTTTTCTTCTGCCTCTCTCTCACACTCTTTATCTTCTCTCTCTCTCTCTAACCCTGTTTCTCTTCTCTCTATATTAGCACTTATCAAGGCCAATAGGCAACGCGAGCATCAACTCGACGATGAGAGTTCAAACGTGCACAGTATTCAAATTTGGGAAAGAGGATGGAACAACTTTCTCTTCTGCCTCTCTCTCACACTTTTTATCTTCTCTCTCTCTCACCCTGTTTCTCTTCTCTCTATATTAGCACTTATCAAGGCCAATAGGCAACTCGAGCATCAACTCGACGATGAGAGTTCAAACGTGCACAGTATTCAAATTTGGGAAAGAGGATGGAACAACTTTCTCTTCTGCCTCTCTCTCACACTCTTTATCTTCTCTCTCTCTCACCCTGTTTCTCTTCTCTCTATATTAGCACTTATCAACGCCAACAGGCAACTCAGGGATAACCTCGACGATGAGAGTTCAAACGTGAACAGTAGTGAAATTTGGAAAAGAGGATGTAACAACTTTCTCTTCTGCCTCTCTCTCACACTCTTTATCTTCTCTCTCTCTTTCTACCCCTGTTTCTCTTCTCTCTATATTAGCACTTATCAAGGCCAATAGGCAAGTCGATCATCAACTCGACGATTAGAGTTCAAATGTGCACAGTATTCAAATTTAGGAAATAGGATAGAACAACTTTCCCTTTCTGCTTCTGTCTCACACTCTTTATCTTCTCTCTCTCTCACCCGGTTTCTCTTCTCTCTATATTAGCACTTATCAAAGCCAATATGACACGGGAGGATCAACTCGACGATAAGAGTTCAAACGTGCACAGTATTCAAATTTGGGAAAGAGGATGGAACAACTTTCTCTACTGCCTCTCTCTCTCACACTCTTTATCTTCTCTCTCTCACCCTGTTTCTCTTTTCTCTATATTAGCATTTATCAAGGCCAATAGGCAACTCGAGCATCAACTCGACGATGAGAGTTCAAACGTGCACAGTATTCAAATTTAGGAAAGAGGATGGAACAACTTTCTCTTCTGCCTCTCTCTCACACTCTTTATCTTCTCTCTCTCTCTACCCTGTTTCTCTTCTCTCTATATTAGCACTTATCAAGGACAATAGGCAACTCGAGGATCAACTCGAGGATGAGAGTTTAAACGTGCACAGTATTCAAATTTGGGAAAGAGGATGGAACAACTTTTTCTTCTGCCTCTCTCTCACACTCTTTATCCTCTCTCTCTCTCTACCCCTGTTTCTCTTCTCTCTATATTAGCACTTATCAAGGCCAATAGGCAAGTCGAGCATCAACTCGACGATGAGAGTTCAAATGTGCACAGTATTCAAATTTGGGAAAGAGGATGGAACAACTTTCTCTTCTGCTTCTGTCTCACACTCTTTATCTTCTCTAACTCTCACCCTGTTTCTCTTCTCTCTATATTAGCACTTATCAAAGCCAATATGACACTCGAGGATAAATTCGACGATGAGAGTTCAAACATGCACAGTATTAAAATTTGGGAAAGAGGATGGAACAACTTTCTCTACTGCCTCTCTCTCACACTCTTTATCTTCTCTCTCTCTCTCACTCTGTTTCTCTTCTCTCTATATTTGCACTTATCAAGGCCAATAGGCAACTCGAGGATCAACGCGACGATTAGAGTTATAACGTGCACAGTAGTGAAATTTGGGAAAGAGGGTGGAACAACTTTCTCTTCTTCCTCTCTCTCACACTCTTTATCTTCTCTCTCTCTACCCATGTTTCTCTTCTCTCTATATTTGCACTTATCAAGGCCAATAGGCAACTCGAGAATAAACTAGACGATGAGAGTTAAAATGTGCACAGTATTCAAATTTGGGAAAGAGGATAGAACAACTTACTCGTCTGCCTCTCTCTCACACTCTTTATCTTCTCTCTCTCTCTACCTCTGTCTCTCTTCTCTCCATATAAACACTTATCAAGGCCAATATGCAACTCGAGGATCAACTCGACGATGAGAGTTCAAACGTGCACAGTATTCAAATTTGGGCAAGAGGATATAACAACTTTCTCTTCTGCCTCTGTCTCACACTCTTTATCTTCTCTCTCTCTCACCCTGTTTCTCTTCTCTCTATATTAGTATTTATCAAGGCCAATAGGCAACTCGAGCATCAACTCGACGATGAGAGTTCAAACGTGCACAGTATTCAAATGTAGGAAAGAGGATGGAACAACTTTCTCTTCTGCCTCTCTCTCACACTCTTTATCTTCTCTCTCTACCCATGTTTCTCTTCTCTCTATATTAGCACTTATCAAGGACAATAGGCAACTCGAGGATCAACTCGACGATTAGAGTTTTAACGTGCACAGTATTCAAATTTGGGAAAGAGGATGGAACAACTTTTTCTTCTGCCTCTCGCTCACACATTTTATCTTCTCTCTCTCTCACCCGGTTTCTCTTCTCTCTATATTAGCACTTATCAGGGCCAATATGCAACTCGAGGATCAACTCGACGATGAGAGATCAAACGTGCACAGTATTCAAATTTGGGAAAGAGGATGGAACAACTTTCTCTACTGCCTCTCTCTCACAATCTTTATCTTCTATCTCTCTCTCACATTGTTTCTCTTCTCTCTATATTAGCACTTATCAAGGCCAATAGGCAACTCGAGCATCAACTCGACCATGAGAGTTCAAACGTGCACAGTATTCAAATTTGGAAAAGAGGATGGAACAACTTTTTCTTCTGCCTCTCTCTAACACTCTTTATCTTCTCTCTCTCTCTCACCTTGTTTCTCTTCTCTCTATATTAGCACTTATCAAGGCCAAAAGGCAAAGCGAGCATCAACTCGACGATGAGAGTTCAAACGTGCACAGTATTCAAATTTGGGAAAGAGGATGGAACAACTTTCTCTTCTGCCTCTCTCTCACACTCTTTATCTTCTCTCTCTCTCACCCTGTTTCTCTTCTCTCTATATTAGCACCTGTCAAGGCCAATAGGCAACTCGAGCATCAACTCGACCATGAGAGTTCAAACGTGCACAGTATTCAAATTTGGGAAAGAGGATGGAACAACTTTCTCTTCTGCCTCTCTCTCACACTCTTTATCTTCTCTCTCTCTCTACCCCTGTTTCTCTTCTCTCTATATTAGCACTTATCAAGGCCAATAGGCAAGTCGAGCATCAACTCGACGATGAGAGTTCAAATGTGCACAGTAGTCAAATTTGGGAAAGAGGATAGAACGACTTTCTCTTCTGCTTCTGTCTCACACTCTTTATCTTCTCTCTCTCACCCGGTTTCTCTGCTCTCTATATTAGCACTTATCAAAGCCAATATGTTACTCGAGGATAAATTCGACGATGAGAGTTCAAAGGGTGCACAGTATTAAAATTTGGGAAAGAGGATGGAACAACTTTCTTTTCTGCCTCTCTCTCACACTCTTTATCTTCTCTCTCTCTCACCCTGTTTCTCTTCTCTCTATATTTGCACTTATCAAGGCCAATAGGCAACTCGAGGATCAACGCGACGATTAGAGTTCAAACGTGCACAGTAGTGAAATTTGGGAAAGAGGATGGAACAACTTTTTCTTCTGCCTCTCTCTCACACTCTTTATCTTCTCTCTCTCTCACCCTGTTTCTCTTCTCTCTATATTAGCACTTATCAAGGTCAATATGCAACTCGAGGATCAACTCGACGATGAGAGATCAAACGTGCACAGTATTCAAATTTGGGAAAGAGGATGGAACAACTTTCTCTACTGCCTCTCTCTCACACTCTTTATCTTCTCTCTCTCAACCTATTTCGCTTCTCTCTATATTAGTATTTATCAAGGCCAATAGGCAACTCGAGCATCAACTCGACGATGAGAGTTCAAACGTGCACAGTATTCAAATGTAGGAAAGAGGATGGAACAACTTTTTCTTCTGCCTCTCTCTCACACTCTTTATCTTCTCTCTCTCTCTCTATCCCTGTTTCTCTTCTCTCAATATTAGCACTTATTAAGCACAATAGGCAACTCGAGGATCAACTCGACGATTAGAGTTTAAACGTGCACAGTATTCAAATTTGGGAAAGAGGATTGAACAACTTTTTCTTCCGCCTCTCGCTCACACATTTTATCTTCTCTCTCTCTCTCATCCGGTTTCTCTTCTCTCTATATTAGCACTTATCAAGGCCAATATGCAACTCGAGGATCAACTCGACGATGAGAGATCAAACGTGCACAGTATCCAAATTTGGGAAAGAGGATGGAACAACTTTCTCTACTGCCGTCTCTCTCACATTCTTTATCTTCTATCTCTCTCTCACCCTGTTTCTCTTCTCTCTATATTAGCACTTATCAAGGCCAATAGGCAACTCGAGCATCAACTCGACCATGAGAGTTCAAACGTGCTCAGTAGTCAAATTTGGAAAAGAGGATGGAACAACTTTTTCTTCTGCCTCTCTCTCACACTCTTTATCTTCTCTCTCTCTCTCTCTAACCCTGTTTCTCTTCTCTCTATATAAGCACTTATCAAGGCCAATAGGCAACGCGAGCATCAACTCGACGATGAGAGTTCAAACGTGCACAGTATTCAAATTTGGGAAAGAGGATGGAACAACTTTCTCTTCTGCCTCTCTCTCACACTCTTTATCTTCTCTCTCTCTCACCCTGTTTCTCTTCTCTCTAAATTAGCACTTATCAAGGCCAATAGGCAACTCGAGCATCAACTCGACGATGAGAGTTCAAACGTGCACTGTATTCAAATTTGGGAAAGAGGATGGAACAACTTTCTCTTCTGCCTCTCTCTCACACTCTTTATCTTCTCTCTCTCTCACCCTGTTTCTCTTCTCTCTATATTAGCACTTATCAAGGCCAACAGGTAACTCGGGGATAACCTCGACGATGAGAGTTCAAACGTGAACAGTAGTGAAATTTGGAAAAGAGGATGGAACAACTTTCTCTTCTGCCTCTCTCTCACACTCTTTATCTTCTCTCTCTCTCTCACCCGGTTTCTCTTCTCTCTATATTAGCACTTATCAAAGCCAATATGACACGGGAGGATCAACTCGACGATGAGAGTTCAAACGTGCACAGTATTCAAATTTGGGAAAGAGGATGGAACAACTTTCTCTACTGCCTCTCTCTCACACTCTTTATCTTCTCTCTCTCAACCTATTTCGCTTCTCTCTATATTAGTATTTATCAAGGCCAATAGGCAACTCGAGCATCAACTCGACGATGAGAGTTCAAACGTGCACAGTATTCAAATGTAGGAAAGAGGATGGAACAACTTTTTCTTCTGCCTCTCTCTCACACTCTTTATCTTCTCTCTCTCTCTCTATCCCTGTTTCTCTTCTCTCAATATTAGCACTTATTAAGCACAATAGGCAACTCGAGGATCAACTCGACGATTAGAGTTTAAACGTGCACAGTATTCAAATTTGGGAAAGAGGATTGAACAACTTTTTCTTCCGCCTCTCGCTCACACATTTTATCTTCTCTCTCTCTCTCATCCGGTTTCTCTTCTCTCTATATTAGCACTTATCAAGGCCAATATGCAACTCGAGGATCAACTCGACGATGAGAGATCAAACGTGCACAGTATCCAAATTTGGGAAAGAGGATGGAACAACTTTCTCTACTGCCGTCTCTCTCACATTCTTTATCTTCTTTCTCTCTCTCACCCTGTTTCTCTTCTCTCTATATTAGCACTTATCAAGGCCAATAGGCAACTCGAGCATCAACTCGACCATGAGAGTTCAAACGTGCTCAGTAGTCAAATTTGGAAAAGAGGATGGAACAACTTTTTCTTCTGCCTCTCTCTCACACTCTTTATCTTCTCTCTCTCTCTCTCTAACCCTGTTTCTCTTCTCTCTATATAAGCACTTATCAAGGCCAATAGGCAACGCGAGCATCAACTCGACGATGAGAGTTCAAACGTGCACAGTATTCAAATTTGGGAAAGAGGATGGAACAACTTTCTCTTCTGCCTCTCTCTCACACTCTTTATCTTCTCTCTCTCTCACCCTGTTTCTCTTCTCTCTATATTAGCACTTATCAAGGCCAACAGGCAACTCGGGGATAACCTCGACGATGAGAGTTCAAACGTGAACAGTAGTGAAATTTGGAAAAGAGGATGGAACAACTTTCTCTTCTGCCTCTCTCTCACACTCTTTATCTTCTCTCTCTCTCTCACCCGGTTTCTCTTCTCTCTATATTAGCACTTATCAAAGCCAATATGACACGGGAGGATCAACTCGACGATGAGAGTTCAAACGTGCACAGTATTCAAATTTGGGAAAGAGGATGGAACAACTTTCTCTACTGCCTCTCTCTCTCACACTCTTTATCATCTCTCTCTCACCCTGTTTCTCTTTTCTCTATATTAGCATTTATCAAGGCCAATAGGCAACTCGAGCATCAACTCGACGATGAGAGTTCAAACGTGCACACTATTCAAATTTAGTAAAGAGGATGGAACAACTTTCTCTTCTGCCTCTCTCTCACACTCTTTATCTTCTCTCTCTCTCTACCCCTGTTTCTCTTCTCTCTATATTAGCACTTATCAAGGACAATAGGCCATTCGAGGATCAACTCGACGATTAGAGTTTAAACGTGCACAGTATTTAAATTTGGGAAAGAGGATGGAACAACTTTCTCTTCTGCCTCTCTCTCACACTCTTTATCTTCTCTCTCTCTCACCCTGTTTCTCTTCTCTCTATATTAGCACTTATCAATGTCAATATGCAACTCGAGGATCAACTCGACGATGAGAGATCAAACGTGCACAGTATTCAAATTTGGGAAAGAGGATGGAACAACTTTCTCTACTGCCTCTCTCTAACACTCTTTATCTTCTATCTCTCTCTCACCCTGTTTCTCTTCTCTCTATATTAGCACTTATCTAGGACAATAGGACACTCGAGCATCAACTCGACCATGAGAGTTAAAACGTGCACAGTATTCAAATTTGGGAAAGAGGATGGAACAACTTTCTTTTCTGCCTCTCTCTCACACTCTTTATCTTCTCTCTATCCCTCTCTCACCCTGTTTCTCTTCTCTTTATATTAGCACTTATCTAGGCCAATAGGCAACGTGTGCATCAACTCGACGATGAGAGTTCAAACGTGCACAGTAGTGAAATTTGGGAAAGAGGATTGAACAACTTTCTCTTCTGCCTCTCTCTCACACTCTTTATCTTCTCTCTCTCTCTACCCCTGTTTCTCTTCTCTCTATATTAGCACTTATCAAGGCAAATAGGCAAGTCGAGCATCAACTCGACGATGAGAGTTCAAATGTGCACAGTATTCAAATTTGGGAAAGAGGATAGAACAACTTTCTCTTCTGCTTCTGTCTCACACTCTTTATCTCCTCTCACTCTCACCCTGTTTCTCTTCTCTCTATATTAGCACTTATCAAAGCCAATATGACACTCGAGGATAAATTCGACGATGAGAGTTCAAACGTGCACAGTATTAAAATTTGGGAAAGAGGATGGAACAACTTTCTCTACTGCCTCTCTCTCACACTCTTTATCTTCTGTCTCTCACCCTGTTTTTCTTCTCTCTATATTTGCACTTATCAAGGCCAATAGGCAACTCGAGAATCAATGCGACGATTAAAGTTCAAACGTGCACAGTAGTGAAATTTGGGAAAGAGGATGGAACAACTTTCTCTTCTGCCTCTCTCTCACACTCTTTATCTTCTCTCTCTCTACCCATGTTTCTCTTCTCTCTATATTTGCACTTATCAAGGCCAATAGGCAACTCGAGAATAATCTAGACGATGAGAGTTAAAATGTGCACAGTATTCAAATTTGGGAAAGAGGATAGAACAACTTACTCTTCTGCCTCTCTCTCACACTCTTTATCTTCTCTCTCTCTACCTCTGTCTCTCTCCTCTCTATATAAGCACTTATCAAGGCCAATATGCAACTCGAGGATCAACTCGACGATGAGAGTTCAAACGTGCACAGTATTCAAATTTGGGAAAGAGGATGGAACAACTTTCTCTACTGCCTCTCTCTCACACTCTTTATCTTCTCTCTCTCACCCTGTATCTCTTCTCTCTATATTAGTATTTATCAAGGCCAATAGGCAACGCGAGCATCAACTCGACGATGAGAGTTCAAACGTGCACAGTATTCAAATGTAGGAAAAAGGATGGAACAACTTTCTCTTCTGCCTCTCTCTCACACTCTTTATCTTCTCTCTCGACCCCTGTTTCTCTTCTCTCTATATTAGCACTTATCAAGGACAATAGGCAACTCGAGGATCAACTCGACGATGAGAGTTCAAACGTGCACAGTATTCAAATTTGGGAAAGAGGATGGAACAACTTTTTCTTCTGCCTCTCGCTCACATCTTTTATCTTCTCTCTCTCTACCCCTGTTTCTCTTCTCTCTATATTTGCACTTATCAAGGCCAATAGGCAACTCGAGAATAAACTAGACGATGAGAGTTAAAATGTGCACAGTATTCAAATTTGGGAAAGTGGATAGAACAACTTACTCGTCTGCCTCTCTCTCACACTCTTTATCTTCTCTCTCTCTCTACCTCTGTCTCTCTTCTCTCCATATAAACACTTATCAAGGCCAATATGCAACTCGAGGATCAACTCGACGATGAGAGTTCAAACGTGCACAGTATTCAAATTTGGGAAAGAGGATAGAACAACTTTCTCTTCTGCCTCTGTCTCACACTCTTTATCTTCTCTCTCTCTCACCCTGTTTCTCTTCTCTCTATATTAGTATTTATCAAGGCCAATAGGCAACTCGAGCATCAACTCGACGATGAGAGTTCAAACGTGCACAGTATTCAAATGTAGGAAAGAGGATGAAACAACTTTCTCTTCTGCCTCTCTCTAACACTCTTTATCTTCTCTCTCTACCCCTGTTTCTCTTCTCTCTATATTAGCACTTATCAAGGACAATAGGCAACTCGAGGATCAACTCGACGATTAGAGTTTTAACGTGCACAGTATTCACATTTGGGAAAGAGGATGGAACAACTTTTTCTTCTGCCTCTCGCTGACACATTTTATCTTCTCTCTCTCTCACCCGGTTTCGCTTCTCTCTATATTAGCACTTATCAGGGCCAATATGCAACTCGAGGATCAACTCGACGATGAGAGATCAAACGTGCACAGTATTCAAATTTGGGAAAGAGGATGGAACAACTTTCTCTACTGCCTCTCTCTCACATTCTTTATCTTCTATCTCTCTCTCACATTGTTTCTCTTCTCTCTATATTTGCACTTATCAAGGCCAATAGGCAACTCGAGCATCAACTCGACCATGAGAGTTCAAACGTGCACAGTATTCAAATTTGGAAAAGAGGATGGAACAACTTTTTCTTCTGCCTCTCTCTCACACTCTTTATCTTCTCTCTCTCTCACCTTGTTTCTCTTCTCTCTATATTAGCACTTATCAAGGCCAAAAGGCAACGCGAGCATCAACTCGACGATGAGAGTTCAAACGTGCACAGTATTCAAATTTGGGAAAGAGGATGGAACAACTTTCTCTTCTGCCTCTCTCTCACACTCTTTATCTTCTCTCTCTCTCACCCTGTTTCTCTTCTCTCTATATTAGCACCTGTCAAGGCCAATAGGCAACTCGAGCATCAACTCGACCATGAGAGTTCAAACGTGCACAGTATTCAAATTTGGGAAAGAGGATGGAACAACTTTCTCTTCTGCCTCTCTCTCACACTCTTTATCTTCTCTCTCTCACCCTGTTTCTCTTCTCTCTATATTAGCACTTATCAAGGCCAATAGGCAACTCGGGGATAACCTCGACGATGAGAGTTCAAACGTGAACAGTAGTGAAATTTGGGAAAGAGGATGGAACAACTTTCTCTTCTGCCTCTCTCTCACACTCTTTGTCTTCTCTCTCTCTACCCCTGTTTCTCTTCTCTCTATATTAGCACTTATCAAAGCCAATATGACACTCAAGGATTAATGCGACGATGAGGGATCAAACGTGCACAGTATTCAAATTTGGGAAAGAGGATGGAACAACTTTCTCTACTGCCTCTCTCTCACACTCTTTATCTTCTCTCTCTCTCTCACCCTGTATCTCTTCTCTCTATATTAGCACTTATCAAGGCCAATAGGCAAGTCGAGCATCAACTCGACGGTGAGAGTTTAAATGTGCACAGTATTCAAATTTGGGAAAGAGGATAGAACAACTTTCTCTTCTGCCTCTGTCTCACACTCTTTATCTTCTCTCTCTCTCACCCTGTTTCTCTTCTCTCTATATTAGCACTTATCAAAGCCAATATGACACTCGAGGATAAATTCGACGATGAGAGTTCAAACGTGCACAGTATTCAAATTTGGGAAAGAGGATGGAACAACTTTCTCTACTGCCTCTCTCTCACACTCTTTATCTTCTCTCTCTCTCACCCTGTTTCTCTTCTCTCTATATTTGCACTTATCAAGGCCAATAGACAACTCGAGGATAAACGCGACGATGAGAGTTCAAACGTGCACAGTAGTGAAATTTGGGAAAGAGTATGGAACAACTTTCTCTACTGCCTCTCTCTCACACTCTTTATCTTCTCTCTCTCTTCCCCTGTTTCTCTTCTCTCTATATTTGCACTTATCAAGGCCAATAGGCAACTCGAGAATAAACTCGACGATGAGAGTTAAAATGTGCACAGTATTCAAATTTGGGAAAGAGGATAGAACAACTTACTCTTCTGCCTCTCTCTCACACTCTTTATCTTCTCTCTCTCTACCTCTGTCTCTCTTCTCTCTATATTTGCACTGACTAAGGCCAATATGCAACTCGAGGATCAACTCGACGATGAGAGTTCAAACGTGCACAGTATTCAAATTTGGGAAAGAGGATGGAACAACTTTCTCTACTGCCTCTCTCTCACACTCTTTATCTTCTCTCTCTCACCCTGTTTCTCTTCTCTCTATATTAGCATTTATCAAGGCCAATAGGGAACTCGAGGATCAACTCGACGATGAGAGATCAAACGTGCACAGTATTCAAATTTGGGAAAGAGGATGGAACAACTTTCTCTACTGCCTCTCTCTCACACTCTTTATCTTCTCTCTCTCTCACCCTGTTTCTCTTCTCTCTATATTTGCACTTATCAAGGCCAATAGGCAACTCGAGGATCAACGCGACGATTAGAGTTATAACGTGCACAGTAGTGAAATTTGGGAAAGAGGGTGGAACAACTTTCTCTTCTGCCTCTCTCTCACACTCTTTATCTTCTCTCTCTCTACCCATGTTTCTCTTCTCTCTATATTAGCACTTATCAAGGCCAATAGGCACCTCGAGAATAAACTAGACGATGAGAGTTAAAATGTGCACAGTATTCAAATTTGGGAAAGAGGATAGAACAACTTACTCGTCTGCCTCTCTCTCACACTCTTTATCTTCTCTCTCTCTCTACCTCTGTCTCTCTTCTCTCCATATAAAAACTTATCAAGGCCAATATGCAACTCGAGGATCAACTCGACGATGAGAGTTCAAACGTGCACAGTATTCAAATTTGGGAAAGAGGATAGAACAACTTTCTCTTCTGCCTCTGTCTCACACTCTTTATCTTCTCTCTCTCTCACCCTGTTTCTCTTCTCTCTATATTAGTATTTATCAAGGCCAATAGGCAACTCGAGCATCAACTCGACGATGAGAGTTCAAACGTGCACAGTATTCAAATGTAGGAAAGAGGATGGAACAACTTTCTCTTCTGCCTCTCTCTCACACTCTTTATCTTCTCTCTCTACCCCTGTTTCTCTTCTCTCTATATTAGCACTTATCAAGGACAATAGGCAACTCGAGGATCAACTCGACGATTAGAGTTTTAACGTGCACAGTATTCAAATTTGGGAAAGAGGATGGAACAACTTTTTCTTCTGCCTCTCGCTCACACTCTTTATCTTCTCTCTCTCTCACCCGGTTTCTCTTCTCTCTATATTTGCACTTATCAGGGCCAATATGCAACTCGAGGATCAACTCGACGATGAGAGATCAAACGTGCACAGTATTCAAATGTTGGAAAGAGGATGGAACAACTTTCTCTACTGCCTCTCTCTCACATTCTTTATCTTCTATCTCTCTCTCACATTGTTTCTCTTCTCTCTATATTAGCACTTATCAAGGCCAATAGGCAACTCGAGCATCAACTCGACCATGAGAGTTCAAACGTGCACAGTATTCAAATTTGGAAAAGAGGATGGAACAACTTTTTCTTCTGCCTCTCTCTCACACTCTTTATCTTCTCTCTCTCTCTCACCTTGTTTCTCTTCTCTCTATATTAGCACTTATCAAGGCCAAAAGGCAACGCGAGCATCAACTCGACGATGAGAGTTCAAACGTGCACAGTATTCAAATTTGGGAAAGAGGATGGAACAACTTTCTCTTCTGCCTCTCTCTCACACTCTTTATCTTCTCTCTCTCTCACCCTGTTTCTCTTCTCTCTATATTAGCACCTGTCAAGGCCAATAGGCAACTCGAGCATCAACTCGACCATGAGAGTTCAAACGTGCACAGTATTCAAATTTGGGAAAGAGGATGGAACAACTTTCTCTTCTGCCTCTCTCTCACACTCTTTATCTTCTCTCTCTCACCCTGTTTCTCTTCTCTCTATATTAGCACTTATCAAGGCCAATAGGCAACTCGGGGATAACCTCGACGATGAGAGTTCAAACGTGAACAGTAGTGAAATTTGGGAAAGAGGATGGAACAACTTTCTCTTCTGCCTCTCTCTCACACTCTTTGTCTTCTCTCTCTCTACCCCTGTTTCTCTTCTCTCTATATTAGCACTTATCAAAGCCAATATGACACTCGAGGATTAATGCGACGATGAGAGATCAAACGTGCACAGTATTCAAATTTGGGAAAGAGGATGGAACAACTTTCTCTTCTGCCTCTGTCTCACACTCTTTATCTTCTCTCTCTCTCACCCTGTTTCTCTTCTCTCTATATTAGCACTTATCAAAGCCAATATGACACTCGAGGATAAATTCGACGATGAGAGTTCAAACGTGCACAGTATTCAAATTTGGGAAAGAGGATGGAACAACTTTCTCTACTGCCTCTCTCTCACACTCTTTATCTTCTCTCTCTCACCCTGTTTCTCTTCTCTCTATATTTGCACTTATCAAGGCCCATAGACAACTCGAGTATCAACGCGACGATGAGAGTTCAAACGTGCACAGTAGTGAAATTTGGGAAAGAGTATGGAACAACTTTCTCTACTGCCTCTCTCTCACACTCTTTATCTTCTCTCTCTCTCTTCCCCTGTTTCTCTTCTCTCTATATTTGCACTTATCAAGGCCAATAGGCAACTCGAGAATAAACTCGACGATGAGAGTTAAAATGTGCACAGTATTCAAATTTGGGAAAGAGGATAGAACAACTTACTCTTCTGCCTCTCTCTCACACTCTTTATCTTCTCTCTCTCTCTACCTCTGTCTCTCTTCTCTCTATATTTGCACTGACTAAGGCCAATATGCAACTCGAGGATCAACTCGACGATGAGAGTTCAAACGTGCACAGTATTCAAATTTGGGAAAGAGGATGGAACAACTTTCTCTACTGCCTCTCTCTCACACTCTTTATCTTCTCTCTCTCACCCTGTTTCTCTTCTCTCTATATTAGCATTTATCAAGGCCAATAGGAAACTCGAGGATCAACTCGACGATGAGAGATCAAACGTGCACAGTATTCAAATTTGGGAAAGAGGATGGAACAACTTTCTCTACTGCCTCTCTCTCACACTCTTTATCTTCTATCTCTCTCTCACCCTGTTTCTCTTCTCTCTATATTAGCACTTATCTAGGACAATAAGCAACTCGAGCATCAACTCGACTATGAGAGTTCAAACGTGCACAGTATTCAAATTTGGGAAAGAGGATGGAACAACTTTCTTTTCTGCCTCTCTCTCACACTCTTTATCTTCTCTCTCTCTTTCACCCTGTTTCTCTACTCTCTATATTAGCACTTATCAAGGCCAATAGGCAACGTGTGCATCAACTCGACGATGAGAGTTCAAACGTGCACAGTATTCAAATTTGGGAAAGAGGATGGAACAACTTTCTCTTCTGCCTCTCTCTCACACTCTTTATCTTCTCTCTATCACCCGTTTTCTCTTCTCTCTATATTAGCACTTATCAAGGCCAATAGGCAACTCGGGGATAACCTCGACGATGAGAGTTCAAACGTGAACAGTAGTGAAATTTGGGAAAGAGGATGGAACAACTTTCTCTTCTGCCTCTCTCTCACACTCTTTATGTTCTCTCTCTCTCTACCCCTGTTTCTCTTCTCTCTATATTAGCACTTATCAAGGCCAATAAGCAAGTCGAGCATCAACTCGACGATGAGAGTTCAAATGTGCACAGTACTCAAATTTGGGAAAGAGGATAGAACAACTTTCTCTTCTGCTTCTGTCTCACACACTTTATCTTCTCTCTCTCTCACCCGGTTTCTCTTCTCTCTATATTAGCACTTATCAAAGCCAATATGACACGCGAGGATCAACTCGACGATGAGAGTTCAAACGTGCACAGTATTCAAATTTGGGAAAGAGGATGGAACAACTTTCTCTACTGCCTCTCTCTCACACTCTTTATCTTCTCTCTCTCACCCTGTTTCTCTTCTCTCTATATTAGCATTTATCAAGGCCAATAGGCAACTCGAGCATCAACTCGACGATGAGAGTTCAAACGTGCACAGTATTCAAATTTAGGAAAGAGGATGGAAAAACTTTCTCTTCTGCCTCTCTCTCAAACTCTCCATCTTCTCTCTCTCTCTCACCCTGTTTCTCTTCTCTCTATATTAGCACTTATCAAGGACAATAGGCAACTCGAGGATAAACTCGACGATTAGAGTTTAAACGTGCACAGTATTCAAATTTGGGAAAGAGGATGGAACAACGTTTTCTTCTGCCTCTCTCTCACACTCTTTATCTTCTCTCTCTCTCACCCTGTTTCTCTTCTCTCTATATTAGCACTTATCAAGGTCAATATGCAACTCGAGGATCAACTCGACGATGAGAGATCAAACGTGCACAGTATTCAAATTTGGGAAAGAGGATGGAACAACTTTCTCTACTGCCTCTCTCTCACACTCTTTATCTTCTATCTCTCTCTCACCCTGTTTCTCTTATCTCTATATTAGCACTTATCTAGGACAATAGGAAACTCGAGCATCAACTCGACCATGAGAGTTCAAACGTGCACAGTATTCAAATTTGGGAAAGAGGATGGAACAACTTTCTTTTCTTCCTCTCTCTCACACTCTTTATCTTCTCTCTCTCTCTCTATCCCTGTTTCTCTTCTCTCAATATTAGCACTTATCAAGGCCAATAGGCAACGTGTGCATCAACTCGACGATGAGAGTTCAAACGTGCACAGTAGTGAAATTTGGGAAAGAGGATGGAACAACTTTCTCTTCTGCCTCTCTCTCACACTCTTTATCTTCTCTCTCTCTCTACCCCTGTTTCTCTTCTCTCTATATTAGCACTTATCAAGGCCAATAGGCAAGTCGAGCATCAACTCGACGATGAGAGTTCAAATGTGCACAGTAGTCAAATTTGGGAAAGAGGATAGAACGACTTTCTCTTCTGCTTCTGTCTCACACTCTTTATCTTCTCTCTCTCACCCGGTTTCTCTGCTCTCTATATTAGCACTTATCAAAGCCAATATGTTACTCGAGGATAAATTCGACGATGAGAGTTCAAAGGGTGCACAGTATTAAAATTTGGGAAAGAGGATGGAACAACTTTCTTTTCTGCCTCTCTCTCACACTCTTTAACTTCTCTCTCTCTCTCACCCTGTTTCTCTTCTCTCTATATTTGCACTTATCAAGGCCAATAGGCAACTCGAGGATCAACGCGACGATTAGAGTTCAAACGTGCACAGTAGTGAAATTTGGGAAAGAGGATGGAACAACTTTCTCTTCTGCCTCTCTCTCACACTCTTTATCTTCTCTCTCTCTACCCATGTTTCTCTTCTCTCTATATTTGCACTTATCAAGGCCAATAGGCAACTCGAGAATAAACTAGACGATGAGAGTTAAAATGTGCACAGTATTCAAATTTGGGAAAGAGGATAGAACAACTTACTCTTCTGCCTCTCTCTCACACTCTTTATCTTCTCTCTCTCTCTACCTCTGTCTCTCTCCTCTCTATATAAGCACTTATCAAGGTCAATATGCAACTCGAGGATCAACTCGACGATGAGAGTTCAAACGTGCACAGTATTCAAATTTGGGAAAGAGGATGGAACAACTTTCTCTACTGCCTCTCTCTCACACTCTTTATCTTCTCTCTCTCAACCTATTTCGCTTCTCTCTATATTAGTATTTATCAAGGCCAATAGGCAACTCGAGCATCAACTCGACGATGAGAGTTCAAACGTGCACAGTATTCAAATGTAGGAAAGACGATGGAACAACTTTTTCTTCTGCCTCTCTCTCACACTCTTTATCTTCTCTCTCGACCCCTGTTTCTCTTCTCTCTATATTAGCACTTATTAAGGACAATAGGCAACTCGAGGATCAACTCGACGATTAGAGTTTAAACGTGCACAGTATTCAAATTTGGGAAAGAGGATGGAACAACTTTCTCTACTGCCTCTCTCTCACATTCTTTATCTTCTATCTCTCTCTCACCCTGTTTCTCTTCTCTCTATATTAGCACTTATCAAGGCCAATAGGCAACTCGAGCATCAACTCGACCATGAGAGTTCAAACGTGCTCAGTAGTCAAATTTGGGAAAGAGGATGGAGAAACTTTTCTTCTGCCTCTCTCTCACACTCTTTATCTTCTCTCTCTCTCTCTCTAACCCTGTTTCTCTTCTCTCTATATAAGCACTTATCAAGGCCAATAGGCAACGCGAGCATCAACTCGACGATGAGAGTTCAAACGTGCACAGTATTCAAATTTGGGAAAGAGGATGGAACAACTTTCTCTTCTGCCTCTCTCTCACACTCTTTATCTTCTCTCTCTCTCTCACCCTGTTTCTCTTCTCTCTATATTAGCACTTATCAAGGCCAATAGGCAACTCGAGCATCAACTCGACGATGAGAGTTCAAACGTGCACAGTATTCAAATTTGGGAAAGAGGATGGAACAACTTTCTCTTCTGCCTCTCTCTCACACTCTTTATCTTCTCTCTCTCTCACCCTGTTTCTCTTCTCTCTATATTAGCACTTATCAAGGCCAACAGGCAACTCGGGGATAACCTCGACGATGAGAGTTCAAACGTGAACAGTAGTGAAATTTGGAAAAGAGGATGGAACAACTTTCTCTTCTGCCTCTCTCTCACACTCTTTATCTTCTCTCTCTCTCTCACCCGGTTTCTCTTCTCTCTATATTAGCACTTATCAAAGCCAATATGACACGGGAGGATCAACTCGACGATGAGAGTTCAAACGTGTACAGTATTCAAATTTGGGAAAGAGGATGGAACAACTTTCTCTACTGCCTCTCTCTCTCACACTCTTTATCTTCTCTCTCTCACCCTGTTTCTCTTTTCTCTATATTAGCATTTATCAAGGCCAATAGGCAACTCGAGCATCAACTCGACGATGAGAGTTCAAACGTGCACAGTATTCAAATTTAGGAAAGAGGATGGAACAACTTTCTCTTCTGCCTCTCTCTCACACTCTTTATCTTCTCTCTCTCTCTACCCCTGTTTCTCTTCTCTCTATATTAGCACTTATCAAGGACAATAGGCTATTCGAGGATCAACTCGACGATTAGAGTTTAAACGTGCACAGTATTTAAATTTGGGAAAGAGGATGGAACAACTTTTTCTTCTGCCTCTCTCTCACACTCTTTATCTTCTCTCTCTCTCACCCTGTTTCTCTTCTCTCTATATTAGCACTTATCAATGTCAATATGCAACTCGAGGATCAACTCGACGATGAGAGATCAAACGTGCACAGTATTCAAATTTGGGAAAGAGGATGGAACAACTTTCTCTCCTGCCTCTCTCTAACACTCTTTATCTTCTATCTCTCTCTCACCCTGTTTCTCTTCTCTCTATATTAGCACTTATCTAGGACAATAGGCAACTCGAGCATCAACTCGACCATGAGAGTTCAATCGTGCACAGTATTCAAATTTGGGAAAGAGGATGGAACAACTTTCTTTTCTGCCTCTCTCTCACACTCTTTATCTTCTCTCTATCCCTCTCTCACCCTGTTTCTCTTCTCTCTATATTAGCACTTATCTAGGCCAATAGGCAACGTGTGCATCAACTCGACGATGAGAGTTCAAACGTGCACAGTAGTGAAATTTGGGAAAGAGGATTGAACAACTTTCTCTTCTGCCTCTCTCTCACACTCTTTATCTTCTCTCTCTCTCTCTACCCCTGTTTCTCTTCTCTCTATATTAGCACTTATCAAGGCAAATAGGCAAGTCGAGCATCAACTCGACGATGAGAGTTCAAATGTGCACAGTATTCAAATTTGGGAAAGAGGATAGAACAACTTTCTCTTCTGCTTCTGTCTCACACTCTTTATCTTCTCTCACTCTCACCCTGTTTCTCTTCTCTCTATATTAGCACTTATCAAAGCCAATATGACACTCGAGGATAAATTCGACGATGAGAGTTCAAACGTGCACAGTATTCAAATTTGGGAAAGAGGATGGAACAACTTTCTCTACTGCCTCTCTCTCACACTCTTTATCTTCTCTCTCTCTCTCACCCTTTTTCTCTTCTCTCTATATTTGCACTTATCAAGGCCAATAGGCAACTCGAGGATCAATGCGACGATTAGAGTTCAAACGTGCACAGTAGTGAAATTTGGGAAAGAGGATGGAACAACTTTCTCTTCTGCCTCTCTCTCACACTCTTTATCTTCTCTCTCTCTACCCATGTTTCTCTTCTCTCTATATTTGCACTTATCAAGGCCAATAGGCAACTCGAGAATAATCTAGACGATGAGAGTTAAAATGTGCACAGTATTCAAATTTGGGAAAGAGGATAGAACAACTTACTCTTCTGCCTCTCTCTCACACTCTTTATCTTCTCTCTCTCTACCTCTGTCTCTCTCCTCTCTATATAAGCACTTATCAAGGCCAATATGCAACTCGAGGATCAACTCGACGATGAGAGTTCAAACGTGCACAGTATTCAAATTTGGGAAAGAGGATGGAACAACTTTCTCTACTGCCTCTCTCTCACACTCTTTATCTTCTCTCTCTCACCCTGTATCTCTTCTCTCTATATTAGTATTTATCAAGGCCAATAGGCAACGCGAGCATCAACTCGACGATGAGAGTTCAAACGTGCACAGTATTATAATGTAGGAAAGAGGATGGAACAACTTTCTCTTCTGCCTCTCTCTCACACTCTTTATCTTCTCTCTCGACCCCTGTTTCTCTTCTCTCTATATTAGCACTTATTAAGGACAATAGGCAACTCGAGGATCAACTCGACGATTAGAGTTTAAACGTGCACAGTATTCAAATTTGGGAAAGAGGATGGAACAACTTTCTCTACTGCCTCTCTCTCACATTCTTTATCTTCTATCTCTCTCTCACCCTGTTTCTCTTCTCTCTATATTAGCACTTATCAAGGCCAATAGGCAACTCGAGCATCAACTCGACCATGAGAGTTCAAACGTGCTCAGTAGTCAAATTTGGGAAAGAGGATGGAGAAACTTTTCTTCTGCCTCTCTCTCACACTCTTTATCTTCTCTCTCTCTCTCTCTAACCCTGTTTCTCTTCTCTCTATATAAGCACTTATCAAGGCCAATAGGCAACGCGAGCATCAACTCGACGATGAGAGTTCAAACGTGCACAGTATTCAAATTTGGGAAAGAGGATGGAACAACTTTCTCTTCTGCCTCTCTCTCACACTCTTTATCTTCTCTCTCTCTCTCACCCTGTTTCTCTTCTCTCTATATTAGCACTTATCAAGGCCAATAGGCAACTCGAGCATCAACTCGACGATGAGAGTTCAAACGTGCACAGTATTCAAATTTGGGAAAGAGGATGGAACAACTTTCTCTTCTGCCTCTCTCTCACACTCTTTATCTTCTCTCTCTCTCACCCTGTTTCTCTTCTCTCTATATTAGCACTTATCAAGGCCAACAGGCAACTCGGGGATAACCTCGACGATGAGAGTTCAAACGTGAACAGTAGTGAAATTTGGAAAAGAGGATGGAACAACTTTCTCTTCTGCCTCTCTCTCACACTCTTTATCTTCTCTCTCTCTCTCACCCGGTTTCTCTTCTCTCTATATTAGCACTTATCAAAGCCAATATGACACGGGAGGATCAACTCGACGATGAGAGTTCAAACGTGTACAGTATTCAAATTTGGGAAAGAGGATGGAACAACTTTCTCTACTGCCTCTCTCTCTCACACTCTTTATCTTCTCTCTCTCACCCTGTTTCTCTTTTCTCTATATTAGCATTTATCAAGGCCAATAGGCAACTCGAGCATCAACTCGACGATGAGAGTTCAAACGTGCACAGTATTCAAATTTAGGAAAGAGGATGGAACAACTTTCTCTTCTGCCTCTCTCTCACACTCTTTATCTTCTCTCTCTCTCTACCCCTGTTTCTCTTCTCTCTATATTAGCACTTATCAAGGACAATAGGCTATTCGAGGATCAACTCGACGATTAGAGTTTAAACGTGCGCAGTATTTAAATTTGGGAAAGAGGATGGAACAACTTTTTCTTCTGCCTCTCTCTCACACTCTTTATCTTCTCTCTCTCTCACCCTGTTTCTCTTCTCTCTATATTAGCACTTATCAATGTCAATATGCAACTCGAGGATCAACTCGACGATGAGAGATCAAACGTGCACAGTATTCAAATTTGGGAAAGAGGATGGAACAACTTTCTCTCCTGCCTCTCTCTAACACTCTTTATCTTCTATCTCTCTCTCACCCTGTTTCTCTTCTCTCTATATTAGCACTTATCTAGGACAATAGGCAACTCGAGCATCAACTCGACCATGAGAGTTCAATCGTGCACAGTATTCAAATTTGGGAAAGAGGATGGAACAACTTTCTTTTCTGCCTCTCTCTCACACTCTTTATCTTTTCTCTATCCCTCTCTCACCCTGTTTCTCTTCTCTCTATATTAGCACTTATCTAGGCCAATAGGCAACGTGTGCATCAACTCGACGATGAGAGTTCAAACGTGCACAGTAGTGAAATTTGGGAAAGAGGATTGAACAACTTTCTCTTCTGCCTCTCTCTCACACTCTTTATCTTCTCTCTCTCTCTCTACCCCTGTTTCTCTTCTCTCTATATTAGCACTTATCAAGGCAAATAGGCAAGTCGAGCATCAACTCGACGATGAGAGTTCAAATGTGCACAGTATTCAAATTTGGGAAAGAGGATAGAACAACTTTCTCTTCTGCTTCTGTCTCACACTCTTTATCTTCTCTCACTCTCACCCTGTTTCTCTTCTCTCTATATTAGCACTTATCAAAGCCAATATGACACTCGAGGATAAATTCGACGATGAGAGTTCAAACGTGCACAGTATTCAAATTTGGGAAAGAGGATGGAACAACTTTCTCTACTGCCTCTCTCTCACACTCTTTATCTTCTCTCTCTCTCTCACCCTTTTTCTCTTCTCTCTATATTTGCACTTATCAAGGCCAATAGGCAACTCGAGGATCAATGCGACGATTAGAGTTCAAACGTGCACAGTAGTGAAATTTGGGAAAGAGGATGGAACAACTTTCTCTTCTGCCTCTCTCTCACACTCTTTATCTTCTCTCTCTCTACCCATGTTTCTCGTCTCTCTATATTTGCACTTATCAAGGCCAATAGGCAACTCGAGAATAATCTAGACGATGAGAGTTAAAATGTGCACAGTATTCAAATTTGGGAAAGAGGATAGAACAACTTACTCTTCTGCCTCTCTCTCACACTCTTTATCTTCTCTCTCTCTACCTCTGTCTCTCTCCTCTCTATATAAGCACTTATCAAGGCCAATATGCAACTCGAGGATCAACTCGACGATGAGAGTTCAAACGTGCACAGTATTCAAATTTGGGAAAGAGGATGGAACAACTTTCTCTACTGCCTCTCTCTCACACTCTTTATCTTCTCTCTCTCACCCTGTATCTCTTCTCTCTATATTAGTATTTATCAAGGCCAATAGGCAACGCGAGCATCAACTCGACGATGAGAGTTCAAACGTGCACAGTATTCAAATGTAGGAAAGAGGATGGAACAACTTTCTCTTCTGCCTCTCTCTCACACTCTTTATCTTCTCTCTCGACCCCTGTTTCTCTTCTCTCTATATTAGCACTTATCAAGGACAATAGGCAACTCGAGGATCAACTCGACGATTAGAGTTTAAACGTGCACAGTATTCAAATTTGGGAAAGAGGATGGAACAACTTTTTCTATTGCCTCTCGCTCACACATTTTATCGTCTCTCTCTCTACCCATGTTTATCTTCTCTCTATATTTGCACTTATCAAGGCCAATAGGCAACTCGAGAATCATCTAGACGATGAGAGTTAAAATGTGCACAGTATTCAAATTTGGGAAAGAGGATAGAAAAACTTACTCTTCTGCCTCTCTCTCACACTCTTTATCTTCTCTCTCTCTCTACCTCTGTCTCTCTCCTCTCTATATAAGCACTTATCAAGGCCAATATGCAACTCGAGGATCAACGCGACGATGAGAGTTCAAACGTGCACAGTATTCAAATTTGGGAAAGAGGATGGAACAACTTTCTCTACTGCCTCTCTCTCACACTCTTTATCTTCTCTCTCTCACCCTGTATCTCTTCTCTCTATATTAGTATTTATCAAGGCCAATAGGCAACGCGAGCATCAACTCGACGATGAGAGTTCAAACGTGCACAGTATTCAAATGTAGGAAAGAGGATGGAACAACTTTCTCTTCTGCCTCTCTCTCACACTCTTTATCTTCTCTCTCTACCCCTGTTTCTCTTCTCTCTATATTAGCACTTATCAAGGACAATAGGCAACTCGAGGATCAACTCGACGATTAGAGTTTAAACGTGCACAGTATTCAAATTTGGGAAAGAGGATGGAACAACTTTTTCTTCTGCCTCTCGCTCACACATTTAATCTTCTCTCTCTCTCACCCGGTTTCTCTTCTCTCTATATTAGCATTTATCAAGGCCAATATGCAACTCGAGCATCAACTCGACGATGAGAGATCAAACGTGCACAGTATTCAAATTTGGGAAAGAGGATGGAACAACGTTCTCTTCTGCCTCTCTCTCACACTCTTTATCTTCTCTCTCTCTCACTCTGTTTCTCTTCTCTCTATATTAGCACCTATCAAGGCCAATAGGCAACTCGAGCATCAACTCGACCATGAGAGTTCAAACGTGCACAGTATTCAAATTTGGGAAAGAGGATTAAACAACTTTTTCTTCTGCCTCTCTCTCACACTCTTTATCTTCTCTCTCTCTCTCTCTCTAACCCTGTTTCTCTTCTCTCTATATTAGCACTTATCAAGGCCAATAGGCAACGCGAGCATCAACTCGACGATGAGAGTTCAAACGTGCACAGTATTCAAATTTGGGAAAGAGGATGGAACAACTTTCTCTTCTGCCTCTCTCTCACACTCTTTATCTTCTCTCTCTCTCTCACCCTGTTTCTCTTCTCTCTATATTAGCACTTATCAAGGCCAATAGGCAACGTGTGCATCAACTCGACGATGAGAGTTCAAACGTGCACAGTATTCAAATTTGGGAAAGAGGATGGAACAACTTTCTCTTCTGCCTCTCTCTCACACTCTTTATCTTCTCTCTCTCTCACCCTGTTTCTCTTCTCTCTATATTAGCACTTATCAAAGCCAACAGGCAACTCGGGGATAACCTCGACGATGAGAGTTCAAACGTGAACAGTAGTGAAATTTGGAAAAGAGGATGGAACAACTTTCTCTTCTGCCTCTCTCTCACACTCTTTATCTTCTCTCTCTCTCTCACCCGGTTTCTCTTCTCTCTATATTAGCACTTATCAAAGCCAATATGACACGGGAGGATCAACTCGACGATGAGAGTTCAAACGTGCACAGTATTCAAATTTGGGAGAGAGGATGGAACAACTTTCTCTACTGCCTCTCTCTCTCACACTCTTTATCTTCTCTCTCTCACCCTGTTTCTCTTTTCTCTATATTAGCATTTATCAAGGCCAATAGGCAACTCGAGCATCAACTCGACGATGAGAGTTCAAACGTGCACAGTATTCAAATTTAGGAAAGAGGATGGAACAACTTTCTCTTCTGCCTCTCTCTCACACTCTTTATCTTATCTCTCTCTACCCCTGTTTCTCTTCTCTCTATATTAGCACTTATCAAGGACAATAGGCCACTCGAGGATCAACTCGACGATTAGAGTTTAAACGTGCACAGTATTCAAATTTGGGAAAGAGGATGGAACAACTTTTTCTTCTGCCTCTCTCTCACACTCTTTATCTTCTCTCTCTCTCTACCCCTGTTTCTCTTCTTTCTATATTAGCACTTATCAATGTCAATATGCAACTCGAGGATCAACTCGACGATGAGAGATCAAACGTGCACAGTATTCAAATTTGGGAAAGAGGATGGAACAACTTTCTCTACTGCCTCTCTCTAACACTCTTTATCTTCTATCTCTCTCTCACCCTGTTTCTCTTCTCTCTATATTAGCACTTATCTAGGACAATAGGCAACTCGAGCATCAACTCGACCATGAGAGTTCAAACGTGCACAGTATTTAAATTTGGGAAAGAGGATGGAACAACTTTCTTTTCTGCCTCTCTCTCACACTCTTTATCTTCTCTCTATCCCTCTCTCACCCTGTTTCTCTTCTCTCTATATTAGCACTTATCAAGGCCAATAGGCAACGTGTGCATCAACTCGACGATGAGAGTTCAAACGTGCACAGTAGTGAAATTTGGGAAAGAGGATTGAACAACTTTCTCTTCTGCCTCTCTCTCACACTCTTTATCTTCTCTCTCTCTCTCTACCCCTGTTTCTCTTCTCTCTATATTAGCACTTATCAAGGCCAATAGGCAAGTCGAGCATCAACTCGACGATGAGAGTTCAAATGTGCACAGTATTTAAATTTGGGAAAGAGGATAGAACAACTTTCTCTTCTGCTTCTGTCTCACACTCTTTATCTTCTCTCACTCTCACCCTGTTTCTCTTCTCTCTATATTAGCACTTATCAAAGCCAATATGACACTCGAGGATAAATTCGACGATGAGAGTTCAAACGTGCACAGTATTAAAATTTGGGAAAGAGGATGGAACAACTTTCTCTACTGCCTCTCTCTGTCACTCTTTATCTTCTCTCTCTCTCTCACCCTGTTTCTCTTCTCTCTATATTTGCACTTATCAAGGCCAATAGGCAACTCGAGGATCAATGCGACGATTAGAGTTCAAACGTGCACAGTAGTGAAATTCTGCCTCTCTCTCACACTCTTTATCTTCTCTCTCTACCCCTGTTTCTCTTCTCTCTATATTAGCACTTATCAAGGACAATAGGCAACTCGAGGATCAACTCGAGGATTAGAGTTTAAACGTGCACAGTATTCAAATTTGGGAAAGAGGATGGAACAACTTTTTCTTCTGCCTCTCGCTCACACATTTTATCTTCTCTCTCTCTCTACCGGTTTCTCTTCTCTCTATATTAGCACGTATCAAGGCAAATATGCAACTCGAGGATCAACTCGACGATGAGAGATCAAACGTGCACAGTATTCAAATTTGGTAAAGAGGATGGAACAACTTTCTCTACTGCCTCTCTCTTACACTCTTTATCTTCTCTCTCTCTCTCACCCTGTTTCTCTTCTCTCTATATTAGCACTTTTCAAGGCCAATAGGCAAGTCGAGCATCAACTCGACGGTGAGAGTTTAATTTTGCACAGTATTCAAATTTGGGAAAGAGGATAGAACAACTTTCTCTTCTGCCTCTGTCTCACACTCTTTATCTTCTCTCTCTCTCTCACCCTGTTTCTCTTCTCTCTATATTAGCACTTATCAAAGCCAATATGACACTCGAGGATAAATTCGACGATGAGAGTTCAAACGTGCACAGTATTCAAATTTGGGAAAGAGGATGGAACAACTTTCTCTACTGCCTCTCTCTCACACTCTTTATCTTCTCTCTCTCTCACCCTGTTTCTCTTCTCTCTATATTTGCACTTATCAAGGCCAATAGGCAACTCGAGGATCAACGCGACGATGAGAGTTCAAACGTGCACAGTAGTGAAATTTGGAAAAGAGTATGGAACAACTTTCTCTACTGCCTCTCTCTCACACTCTTTATCTTCTCTCTCTCTTCCCCTGTTTCTCTTCTCTCTATATTTGCAGTTATCAAGGCCAATAGGCAACTCGAGAATAAACTCGACGATGAGAGTTAAAATGTGCCCAGTATTCAAATTTGGGAAAGAGGATAGAACAACTTACTCTTCTGCCTCTCTCTCACACTCTTTTACTTCTCTCTCTCTCTACCTCTGTCTCTCTTCTCTCTATATTAGCACTTACTAAGGCCAATATGCAACTCGAGGATCAACTCGACGATGAGAGTTCAAACGTGCACAGTATTCAAATTTGGGAAAGAGGATGGAACAACTTTCTCTACTGCCTCTCTCTCACACTCTTTATCTTCTCTCTCTCACCCTGTTTCTCTACTCTCTATATTAGCATTTATCAAGGCCAATAGGCAACTCGAGGATCAACTCGACGATGAGAGATCAAACGTGCACAGTATTCAAATTTGGGAAAGAGGATGGAACAACTTTCTCTACTGCCTCTCTCTCACACTCTTTATCTTCTATCTCTCTCTATCCCTGTTTCTCTTCTCTCTATATTAGCACTTATCTAGGACAATAGGCAACTCGAGCATCAACTCGACCATGAGAGTTAAAACGTGCACAGTATTCAAATTTGGGAAAGAGGATGGAACAACTTTCTTTTCTGCCTCTCTCTCACACTCTTTATCTTCTCTCTCTCTTTCACCCTGTTTCTCTACTCTCTATATTAGCACTTATCAAGGCCAATAGGCAACGTGTGCATCAACTCGACGATGAGAGTTCAAACGTGCACAGTAGTGAAATTTGGGAAAGAGGATGGAACAACTTTCTCTTCTGCCTCTCTCTCACACTCTTTATCTTCTCTCTCTCTCTCACCCTGTTTGTCTTCTCTCTATATTAGCACTTATCAAGGCCAATAGGCAATTCGAGCATCAACTCGACGATGAGAGTTCAAACGTGCACAGTATTCAAATTTGGGAAAGAGGATGGAACAACTTTCTCTTCTGCCTCTCTCTCACACTATTTATCTTCTCTCACTCTCACCATGTTTCTCTTCTCTCTATATTAGCACTTATCAAGGCCAATAGGCAACTCGGGGATAACCTCGATGATGAGAGTTCAAACGTGAACAGTAGTGAAATTTGGGAAAGAGGATGGAACAACTTTCTCATCTGCCTCTCTCTCACACTCTTTATCTTCTCTCTCTCTCTACCCCTGTTTCTCTTCTCTCTATATTAGCACTTATCAAGGCCAATAAGCAAGTCGAGCATCAACTCGACGATGAGAGTTCAAATGTGCACAGTACTCAAATTCGGGAAAGAGGATAGAACAACTTTCTCTTCTGCTTCTGTCTCACACACTTTATCTTCTCTCTCTCTCACCCGGTTTCTCTTCTCTCTATATTAGCACTTATCAAAGCCAATATGACACTCGAGGATCAACTCGACGATGAGAGTTCAAACGTGCACAGTATTCAAATTTGGGAAAGAGGATGGAACAACTTTCTCTACTGCCTCTCTCTCACACTCTTTATCTTCTGTCTCTCACCCTGTTTCTCTTCTCTCTTTATTAGCATTTATCAAGGCCAATATGCAACTCGAGCATCAACTCGACGATGAGAGTTCAAACGTGCACAGTATTCAAATTTAGGAAAGAGGATGGAACAACTTTCTCTTCTGCCTCTCTCTCACACTCTTTATCTTCTCTCTCTCTCTACCCCTGTTTCTCTTCTCTCTATATTAGCACTTATCAAGGACAATAGGCAACTCGAGGATCAACTCGACGATTAGAGTTTAAACGTGCACAGTATTCAAATTTGGGAAAGAGGATGGAACAACTTTTTCTTCTGCCTCTCTCTCACACTCTTTATCTTCTCTCTCTCACCCTGTTTCTCTTCTCTCTATATTAGAACTTATCAAGGTCAATATGCAACTCGAGGATCAACTCGACGATGAGAGATCAAACGTGCACAGTATTCAAATTTGGGAAAGAGGATGGAACCACTTTCTCTACTGCCTCTCTCTCACACTCTTTATCTTCTATCTCTCTCTCACCCTGTTTCTCTTATCTCTATATTAGCACTTATCTAGGACAATAGGCAACTCGAGCATCAACTCGACCATGAGAGTTCAAACGTGCACAGTATTCAAATTTGGGAAAGAGGATGGAACAACTTTCTTGTCTGCCTCTCTCTCACACTCTTTATCTTCTCTCTCTCTCACCCTGTTTCTCTTCTCTCTTTATTAGCACTTATCAAGGCCAATATGCAAGTCGAGCATCAACTCGACGATGAGAGTTCAAACGTGCACAGTATTCAAATTTGGGAAAGAGGATGGAACAACTTTCTCATCTGCCTCTCTCTCACACTCTTTATCTTCTCTCTCTCTCACCCTGTTTCTCTTCTCTCTATATTAGCACTTATCAAGGCCAATAGGAAACTCGGGGATAACCTCGACGATGAGAGTTCAAACGTGAACAGTAGTGAAATTTGGGAAAGAGGATGGAACAACTTTCTCTTCTGCCTCTCTCTCACACTCTTTATCTTCTCTCTCTCTCTCTCTCTACCTCTGTTTCTCTTCTCTCTATATTAGCACTTATCAAGGCCAATAGGCAAGTCGAGCATCAACTCGACGATGAGAGTTCAAATGTGCACAGTATTCAAATTTGGGAAAGAGGATGGAACAACTTTCTCTACTGCCTCTCTCTCACACTCTTTATCTTCTCTCTCTCTCACCCTGTTTCTCTTCTCTCTGTTTTAGCACTTATCAAAGCCAATATTACACTCGAGGATCAACGCGACGATTAGAGTTCAAACGTGCACAGTATTCAAATTTGGGAAAGAGGATGGAACAACTTTCTCTTCTTCCTCTCTCTAACACTCTTTATCTTCTTTCTCTCTACCCCTGTTTCTCTTCTCTCTATATTAGCACTTATCAAGGACAATAGGCAACTCGAGGATCAACTCGACGATGAGAGTTTAAACGTGCACAGTATTCAAATTTGGGAAAGAGGATGGAGAAACTTTTCTTCTGCCTCTCTGTCACACTCTTTATCTTCTCTCTCTCTCTCACCCTGTTTCTCTTCTCTCTATATTAGCACTTATCAAGGCCAATATGCAACTGGAGGATCAACTCGACGATGAGAGATCAAACGTGCACAGTATTCAAATTTGGGAAAGAGGATGGAACAACTTTCTCTACTGCCTCTCTCTCACACTCTTTATCCTCTCTCTCTCTCTCTCACCCTGTTTCTCTTCTCTCTATATTAGCACTTATCAAGGCCAATAGGCAAGTCGAGCATCAACTCGACGATGAGAGTTTAAATGTGCACAGTATTCAAATTTGGGAAAGAGGATAGAACAACTTTCACTTCTGCCTCTCTCTCACACGCTTTATCTTCTCTCTCTCTCTACCCCTGTTTCTCTTCTTTCTATATTAGCACTTATCAAGGCCAATAGGCAACTCGAGGATCAACTCGACGATAAGAGTTCAAATGTGCACAGTATTCAAAGTGGGAAAGAGGATTTAACAACTTTTTCTTCTGCCTCTCTCTCACACTCTTTATCCTCTCTCTCACCCTGTTTCTCTTCTCTCTATATTAGCACTTATCAAGGCCAATAGGCAACTCGAGGAACAACTCGACGATGAGAGTTCAAACGTGCACAGTATTCAAATTTGGGAAAGAGGATGGAACAACTTTCTCTTCTGCCTCTCTCTCACACTCTTTATCTTCTCTCTCCCTCACCCTATTTCTCTTCTCTCTATATTAGCACTTATCAAGGCCAATAGGCAACTCGAGGATCAACTCGACGATGAAAGTTCAAACGTACACAGTATTCAAATTTGGGAAAGAGGATGGAACAACTTTCTCTTCTGCCTCTCTCTCACTCACCCTGAAAGATTCCTCTACCCTAAGAATAAAACATATGTTCAATATCTGCTTTTGTTTTTTCATTGTTTATACGGTCCCGGGCAACGCCGGGTATTCCTGCTAGTCTTATTTAAAGGTTAGTTTTGGATCATATTAGACGTATTTAACAAAAAAAAATTAAACATTAGTAATAAGACATGATAAGTAATAGTTGTGCTTTTTATTCGAAGTTAGCGTATAATGAAATGGGGGTGCGTTTTAGAGAGTATTTTTAAATTTAATTATATTTGTAGATTTTTTTTTCTGCGATCATTTTATCAGTTTACTCTTAACTCCTTGGTACTAATTTAAATTGAGTAAAAGTTATGTTTTTATTTCTGAGATATAATGGTGGTAAATAGCTTAAACTCATACGGCAATAGTTTAAGTATAATATAGATTAACAGATTTTCGCTAATATCTTCGCCAGACATTTTTAATGAACTTTCTGTTGATTGAACTCTTATAATATATTCTGTAATCGGTAGGTTTCCATACGCTGTAGTGATATATAAAGAGATAATTTTTGTTTTTACTTTCGATTAAAATACTCTCTTAATATGTTCAATGCTTTGCAACCATCGTTCATTACGTCTTCCCTTACCAGAGATGCACTTCTGTAATCTAAGCATTTTATTACTTCGGCAAACACAGTTGCATTTTGTACTGTACCCCTTGAGACACCCTGATTGTGATATAGTTAAAGGTCAAGTTTCAGTAATCCGTATATTTCCACTAAAGAGTGTATTGTAGTTATTATAATCAATAACACATTATATATAATCAAGTTATGTATTAAGACATAATGGAGAAATTATAGAACGTTATATTTCTTATGTCTGGTATATTATCGTTTTCATTAGCATTCTGCTACAACAGCTGTGCTAAATGTTCGGCGTACAAATACTACTACTAGTGCTGTTACAACTATTGTTCTTACTACTACTACTCATGCTAATACTAACACTAATACTACTACTACTAATAATAATAATAATAAAAGTAATAATAATAATTTTGACAACTTATTGAACAATAAGATATGTCATCGGAAAATCAACAGGGGTGTAGACGAGTTAGAAGTGAAACTAAAGATCAATTGCGTATTTATATGGCAATTATAAGCATATGAGCTGCTTCCAAATAGTTAAACTAAGAAGTGAATAGAAATATATAAAACAGCAGCAAATGTGCGGGATTTGTTGGAGAGAATTATGGATCATAGGAAAGGTGCTATTACATTAAACAGAGAATAAATTTAGAAATATGTAAATAGAATGAATTGTAAGTGGAGAGATTTTCGTAATTGTTTCTTTGGTTTTGAGGATGGTAAAATGGTGCTCATATTACGAGAGACTGGCTTGTGTTTGTAGTAGAATGATTACTAGTTAAACAATGTATTAATTTATGACTGACTTAAAGCTGTATGTAAACAACGAAGAATTGTAAGTATGTGGTTAGGCAAATGTAAATGCTTCTGTATGACATACTATAGAAATTGCCATGAAGAAATGTGGTGCTCTTTGATTTAAAAAAAAGTTAAACTTTTGGAAGGAAAGTAATAAAGCTTTTGAATAAAAAAAACTGATAAACAGTTTTGAAAAGTAGTATAAACTTACATAAGAAATTCAAGATGACATGATACAAACATTTTAACTGAATAAAATAGCACGATTTTACTATACTACAATATATAATAGAAAATAAACCATTATTCTCAATAAATGCATGGGTAGTAGCTATGCTTCAATATGAGGTGAGCAATATTCGGAATAAGAACTAATTTGAAAGATATGAACAGTAATAGAAAGCATACGATGTCATAAATAGAAATCACTAGTAACATGCTGATGGGAGGGGGAAAGAAGTAAGAATTGCAAATTACGTACGAACGATGCGTACAAAAAAAACAGTCCGAAAGGTAACATGGGGAACTGGCATAATGAGCCTTTAAAACGTGTGTCAAAATATGAAAATAACGATAGATAAAAAACAATACATAAGAAACAAAATGTAAGACAAGCTCATTCAGAATAAAAGGCTGGTCAATTGGTTAGGAATCTACTATTTATATATAAAACAAGCCAACGATTTTACGACCATGCACAATGTTTTTCACCCATATGTGAATAGAAAAAAGAGTTGAAACGACTTATGTGAATGACACTAAACAAAATTAAGGAAATGTATAATGCACCACACAGAAACGTTAAAAAGCGCAGCAAACAATAAACAATCCATTGTCGTGAGAGGCACTGGATAAAATGGGAAAAGAAATATGTGCAGAAATAGAGCTAAACCAACTAACTAACAATATATATATATATATATATATATATATATATATATATATATATATATATAATAAAAGATGCGACGCAGGGGACTATTTAGCATACCTCTAAAAAGGAAATCTAAAGAGCGAAACGGAATTACTAACATCTGCCGCACAAGATAACACACATTTATTTACCATATCTAACCATATAAAGGTTCTGCGGTCAAAAGGAGTAAACGATAAGCAACATGATACGGTAATGAAGCAAACCAATGCCAAAAGACTATAAAGATTTACATGACTAGTTGCGGAAACGAGTACAATAGGAACTATGCAAGCAGCATTATTTTTAACACACGGGCAGATTGCACATGCACTCACCGGCACCATTACTTCAAAAGATAAACCATAAAAAACGTATAAAATATGGGCGTGCTAACACGGAAACTATTACAAGCTAGGATATACGCTATGCCATAATAATAAAAAAAAAATGTTCTACCAGATCAAAGATTTTGACGATAAAGCAGATCAAATGTTGAATATCTATGTGATTGGGAAGAGAAAGAAAATTAACTAGGAGATTTATGTAAAATAATATGAAATCTGAAAGAATGCGTAATAACACCAATGATGAGTGGAACACTGGAAACAATATTGAAATGTTCCAAAATCAATAGGAGTAAGTGGAATTTTGAGAATGACATAAAATATATAAAGTTAAGCAATAATGACAATCGCGCTTTACTTGCGCAAGATCATACCTACATGTTAGTTATTAGTTCAAGCTTATACAAACTTCAACAGAAGTACAACAAAACGTGAAGAAAGTAACAGGGAACCAAGGAAACTGATCTGTAAAATCGTAAATTAACTTTCATTCCGTTAGAAAACACTTCTGGCTTGGAATACTCAATATCAAACCGTCTAGAGTTGTCGGGGAGATGAAAAGAATAAGAGAGAAACAAACCTCTAACAATGCCTCCCTTGTATTATTGCAAGGAGAACTGGAACATTTGAAGGCGTCTTGCTTCTGAAATGCCAGGGAAGAATATAGTAATTGCCTGCCGAAATATGAAAGACAAGCGATTGTTGCGATGATGCAAATTTATTTGAAATTTTAAATGAAAAACATGAGCGCAGGAAATATAAGGAGACTTGATTAAGCCTAAAGTTCAGGGAAAATACTTGTTATCAGTGAGCAATCTCTGATGATGAGTCATGCAAAAGCTAGTTAGTACAAACAATGCTACAAGTGCAAATATAATCAGAAACTTTCAGCGTTTCTTCAGGTAACAGTAACATATATACTACTACTACTAATAATAATAATAATAAATACTATTATTATCAGGAAATATTAATTGTTACTAATAATAATCATAAATAATATCATTAATAATAACAAGAAGGAGAATAATAAAGCAGTCATCTAGAATAAAAATCCTGATGTTGGTGTATATTATCATTAACGAAAGTAATGGTCTTCTTTCGGCTTCATCTAATGGATTTTAAAATTTAACACACAAAAACACAACCAAAAATCGGAGTAGCGAGTTTAAAAGAAATTCCCTATTCACTATAACTTCATTGTTACGGTTGCATATCGATATTCGATGGCACTAATAACTATTGCAAAGGATTCCATCTAATGGGTTTTAGTTTTTAAAGGAAATAAAAAATAAACAAAATAATTACCATTTAATGCACATATCCATTCACACGTATTTTCTTAATTTTTTCATCACTCTACGATACGATAGCTCTTACTATAAAACCAAATACTTCAAATTTGCAAAAACACGGATTCATATTATTACTCGTGTGTTTATTTTGAATATTTGTTGAAATCCGATCAAATCATTATTGTGTTGAGAGACTATTCAGAGCATCTTTCTCGAAAAACAAAAAATAACACAGATAATTCAATTTTCTCTGATGTCATTGTTATTTACATGCCGTAGATTATAACAATTTATTTTAGAGATTATTATAAAATATTGTTTTAATGTAAATCAGTTGAAGTTCTTAAAAATTAAGCAGTTATTTATTAGGAAACTCTATTGAAACATATGAGAGATTTATATAATATTCGAATATTCCATTACAGTCCTCTAATAAATTTACAACTTATAGTTATTAAAAGAGTTATCGATAGTAATGTTTTTCTGCTTATTGATCGGCTAACTACATTATATAGATTGGTGTAAAAGTAATGCCATGTATATATATATATATATATATATATATATATATATATATATATATCCTTAGAGCTTTTTGGCATACTGAATTTCAGTACAAGAATCCATCTATCTTGTGAGGGTGTCATGCATACTTTTTTTTTACTAATGACAGCATCACTTAGGGAGAGTACCAATTCCTGCCAAAACAAGTGAAAACTATCCATAACAAGACGGCTTTTATGTTATTCTGAGTATTTACCGAGAGTTTTCTTGAAGAGTTAGTGTATCCACATCATGTTGTTCTGAGAAACTTTTGTACTAAATCAACTTTGATTTTAAAGCAGTGCTTAGTAATCATTAAACTTCTATTCTTACTTGCAGAAAGTTTTATTTCTATCTAGTATGTAAAGTAAAAGTGTCCCCACATTGTTATTACATTTAATGCATATCGGATATGTTCAAACGTAAAAGTCACAATTATACTGCATTGTAATTAAGGTTAATAATGCCTTGCGTATCTACTTACTATAGGCTTTATAATCTTACAGTGTAACCGGGAAGATTTCGGTAGTAAAGATATTTACGATACTAACTGAAAAACCCTGTCTGTTCTTACTTCAAATTCAGTTCGTTCCACAGAGAAAAAAAATAAATAAGGCGTGTAAGCAACATATACCTTGTTCCGTACCCAATGCTGTTCTAGAAAGATCAAAGAATAAAAATTTATTCAGAAAAAGAAGTGTCAAAAGTCATTAGACGATTCATTTGAAATGAATTCCTTATCCTCAACAGAAACAATGACGATAATACCATCATAGGAATTTATTATTGCTTATATATGTCAGTAATCATTCTATGCAATGCTTAAAAAAGTTCCAGGACAGAATACTATGAGAACATGGTAATATTTAATGACTGTCTATACGTTATTGTGAATCAATGATACTTTTCAGGAATTAATTTCTTTTTTAGTCACGTAAATTTATTGGAGTTGATGACAAACGTTGTAATGGTTTTATTCTCATTTCGCACGTGTCGAATCGTCGCTTATTCCTATAGACTCCATCCGTTGTTTTGCTTTCTCTCTCTCTCTCTCTCTCTCTCTCTCTCTGTTTTTCTAGCCTTCACTGATCATAAACTAGTACACGAAGAACGGAACACCTTTTAAAATGAAATACAAAATAATAATTGCACATACTTGTTTCAACGTAAGTTTCTTCTATTTTCGTATTTGCTCTGTACATACTGTCTGAAATCTGGAATTTTCTCGCAGGGTTTTCTCTTTAATTGGCAAAACGACGCTTCATATAGAAATTACTGGCATATATTTTCCGTGCTTCACTTCCCGCTTATGCTATCTGATACACCAAGCAAATGTGCGATCGCGCTCGCGAATAACTTCTATTACACTCCTCATATTACTGCATACAAGTGACAAGAAGACAGTTGTTATGTTCATTAGTTCGAAGAGGTAGCTACTTCATTTCTCCGTTCTCACAACAACCGACATCTTCACCTGCCAATTTTGACACTGTGCAATCAGGTTTCGTGGGAAACGTTGCTCAGAGTATCCTTAAAGGCAGTATCGGGCTTAGATTATCCTGGATGGGAATGTTACCTTCCACATCTTGTTCCGAGTTGCAAGAAGCTCAACATAAGATAATCAACCAAAATAGTCTGAGGACCCGTTATGCTCTTTTTTTTTCGATTGCCTAGTGTGATAGTGCAGCTATGCTTCGTGTGACAAAACAGATCTTATCGTATCATGATCGATGCGTGTTTTTGTGTCACTGACGCCATATTGGGACACTTGTCGGGTCAAAAGCTCGTATTGTCAATATATACATATACTATCATAAGGTGTCACATTTATATTTTTCGAACACCAGTTGCCTTCCACGTCGGGTTTTTTTTCTTTTGCAATTGGGATAGTGCTAAGTCAGTTCGGCGATACGTTTTATCAAGGGTATGGTTATATAAAGAGTCCCCTATGCTCTTTCGTTTTCCACTGCCTAGTGTGATAGTGCAGCTATCTTTGGGGAATTTGACGTAAATTGTATCGCCTACATTATAATATATGAAAAAAAACATCTAACTAATGCGGGTGACATCTATCCATTTTATACGCTTGGCGTAGCGGTAGATGCCATTCGCTGGCAAAGTTAAAGAAGTTTGGGTATCAGATAATACCAATATATCGCTTGTGGAATTAAACTCTGCATGGTGGCTGCAATTCCTCTGACAGTTGGGTGACACCGCTACGCGATCCTCTTAGCTTATTGAAAATATGCACATCAGTCCCTGTATTACTTTGTGGCAAACTGAACTTATTGATATCGACATATACAGGTATTATCAGACAATGTCTAAAGCGTGTGACAAAGCAGATCTTATCGTATAAGGATCGATGCTTGTTTTTTGTCACTGACGCCATATTGAGACACTTGTCGGGTCAAAATCTCGTATCGTCAATATATATATATATATATATATATATATATATATATATATATATATATATATATATATATACATATACTATCATAAGACGTCACATTTATATTTTTCGAACACCAGTTACCTTCCACGCTGGCATTTTTCTTTTGCCATTGGGATAGTTCTAACTCAGTTCGGTCATACGTTTTGCACAAGGGTATGGTTATGTTGACGGATGGTTTCGTAATTGCATACAGCACTACTTCGATGAAATATGTTGTTCGATAAATTTCAGAATGTCATCTTGTCTGATTTATTATGCGGATTTTCTCAGGTCTCACTTGATATATAAAGAATCCACATGTTGATTGAGGTTGCATTATATCACTCTTTGGCACTCTAACTAAATTAATACCCAGATTATTCTCCAAGACAATGACGGATAAGTTAACCAGCAAGATGATTCATCAAGTAGAATTTACTATCTGTGGACTACATTTAACTAGTTATGACAATGATAGCAGAGGTTCCGTTACAATTATGTTAGATGATAATTATATTAAGTCAATTTGCAAAATACGTTGAAATTTATATTCTAAAATTGCCTAAAAGTTGTATACCCCAATACAGCAACAATTAAGGAAGAATTAATAATACGTCGTAGGACAAAATCATTGTGTCGATTTGACTTTTCATATATTTATGAAATATAATAATTTCAAAGTAACATAATTAAAAATAATTATTTAATCAAAGAAAACATTCATGCGTCTTAGTAATTTACAATTCTAGAATGTCGCTTTGACTTCAATATGGTCTTACATGTCTCCTTTCAAAACTTCTTTTATAAAGTTATTACAGAAAATGTTTAAACTAAATCCATTGATCTGTACCGAAGAGGATGAGCATTCTTTTGATTATAACAAATTATGAATGAGGAACCAAAATATAATTTCGATGTTTTTATAGTAAAATATTCATTATGAAGCCCCGGAAAAAGAATTTTATGCATATATTATAAAAAAATATCTCCATTTCATAAAAAATTAATACACGTTTCGGATGGATTGTATTTCTTTTCCAGTTTAGTTAATCACTCGACACATGTTGTAGTCTCCATTATAATCTTAACATATAATTCACAAATACAAAAGCGTATAAAATTTCTATCAATTACACACACACACACACACACACACTCACACAACGTCTCGGAATTAGAGTTAAAAGCACATCTATTTTTCTTTTATTAATATTATTTTTTTCCTTGTACACATGTTTGTGAATTATTCCATGGATTTCTGCCTTTGGATTTTGATGGACCATCTTCTTCCAATTACGGGATTTCCTTGGATTTTACTTGCACAAATGGAAATTCTTTTAACTTTCTTGAAGTTTTACATTTGGAGTTTACCGTCATTGGACTTTTTATCTTCCACCAGACTATCCATTCATGTGTAATCACCTTTTTCTTTACCATATTCCCTCTGCTTAACTTATTTTGTTTTCAAGTAAGATCTTTGACTTACTTGTTGTTTCATCAAATACTTCTGCATGCAAAATCCGATACGGCAGTTTGCTAATTCCTACCCTCTGATGAGAAGGAGAGTATTTCTTCGAAACCCCGCGGATTAAGGACTATCAATTTATCTTATGTTTCCTTTTCAGATTAAATATGTTTTTAACTCATTTCAAAGTGTTTTAAACATTTTTATTAACTGTTTACTCATATATATATATATATATATATATATATATATATATATATATATATATATATATATATATATTAGTGATGAAAGAATTCTAATATTTCTTCTAAATTCAATAAATTTCCAGATTCAGATTCTAAGAATAGCTAACATCTGTTAATTTATTACTGATAATCGTAATAAACATGGCAATGTGTAAGTACATACTCAAGTAAAAATATAATATGCATAGATTTTTGTTTCATGTATATTAAAATACAATGCAGTTTAATGCTATAATTACTGACAGTAGCGGGTATTTATTTAAACAAGTAAAAGGGCAATTATAATAATCATTTTCGGTATCGGAAAATACGCACGAATTTTTCGATTCCGATACACATGTTGATACTCTCAAATGTTTTAATTTTTCCAATTCCAAATTTCCGTTTCGCTTACTGGTCCTAACACCCCCCATATATATATATACATATATATTATAGTAATATTTTTGTATATTAAATAATAATCCATTTGCAAATTTGCCTAAAATTTGATAGTTTTCTATCAAATATCAACAAAATATTGCATATAAACTAAAAGCAGATATATTCAGTAAACGGCACCAAAAATCTATATAATGGCCGAGGAGAAAATGAATGAGCCTTTTTTTTGGAAAATTCTACATATACATTTTGTAAAAGCGAGCAAGTCACAGGTGTATAGTAAAATGTATTTTTCCACTGATAATCTTATAAAGTTCGCTTTGTTCCTGATTTTTCTCTCACTTTTTATATGTGAATCGATTTTCAATAGTCAATTGCAAAATAATGTATACCTTAAATATTTTGTTATATATATTGACCAAAGTGTTACTAGTTTCAGCATATGGATCGTGTATACTGTTGTAATATTGATTATCATTTTATTTTTGTTTTACTTCTTTACTGATGAATATTATTATACACATTATTGAACGTGGCCTTGGTGGTGTACAAGTTACTAATTTCGTCAGGAATATTGCAGCTGTCCGCTAGAATTACGTTTATCTATAGATTACAATGACTAATATGAAAATACCGGTGGGTTTGAAAGTTTTACATCTTAATAAAATCATAAGAAAAAACATAGTAGGAGAAATGTGTAAATTAATTGTAATTTTATTATTTAGAAAACAATTATAATTATGTCTTGCATAGTTATTACACAAACATGATCAGTATATTATATATTAATAGTTAATCCACTATGATTCTAATAATAATGAGACATCCGACGTAAAATTAGTCCCACATAAGTTTCAAATACAAACTAATTCATCATTATGTGACTTATTTGCTGTCTACTGGAATATGAGATGTTTTTTCTTTAAGATATCGAAATTGGAATTACAACTGATAAACGTTAAGTAAAAGTACATACATTAAGTCCAAGAAAACTTACAACTTTTGTCACCCATTTTTTAGCCTTCACATAAATGAAATAAGACATGAAACTATACGCACCTGGTTCGTTTCACATTCTTTCTTGTCTCGTTGTTATTCTTCTTTCCACATCCTTTCAACCTGGTGTTGGATTTCGTTGTAAGGTCTACCAAATGCAGAATATGTTTCCCATCAGATGCTGGAATCCGTTTTCTATAACTTTTTATAGACCTTCCACACGCTCATGTTATATCCTTTCTGAATCATAAAAGCAGAACGTCACGTCTACCGCTAAACTAGAGATCCGAACGCAGCTGCAAAGCATGTGTGACTGCGTTAACAAGTGATATACTACCTAGGCCAACGTCAACCCCAACGATAATTGAGGGTCATTTATCAAATAATAAGCAAATTATAGATGTGAACATTATTAGGAACGATATACAGATATCAAGCGAATAGAAAGTCCCTATCTCGTACGAATTACAGCTCACTGTTTAGAATTGATTCTTAAAGAGGCGAAGGTTATAATAATTTAGATAATAATTGTTATTTACATAAGTATATATATATATATATATATATATATATATATATATATATATACAATCAATATATTTTTTCAACATGCTACTTATATTTTATTAAATAATTCTCATATTTGATCAGACAGTGCTCAAAAGATCAAAGTTTGAAAAATTGAATCCGTAAAATGCGCAATATAATAGTAAGACTTCAGATAGAATATATATTACAGTTATTCTTGTTTTAAATTTAAGATAATCATTTCACAAATCTTACATAATTAATTTAATCAAATGCGCATTAGATCTTGATTACAGAAATCGGTCAAACTTACAATGTCTTTTAGACGATACACACACAAACCTTGCTACAAGGAGTCAAACAGGTACAGAAATGTAGTTTTAAAAAGAGAAGGTGTTTTATTGCTAATTATTAAGCTAAGCACGATAAGTTATTATTTGGAAATAAGTACTAAGCATATTTCCAGCAAGAATTTGTCATAAGGTTAATATGAAATATATTTGAAGTCATCATGCATATCAAAATAATATGTTCGATTTACTGTATGCTATGAATATACAAATCATATTCGTTTGCTTATTTTTCACTTTTTTTTTGTTGTATTTTAAAGAATATTTTTTCTTGATTGCTCCTATATTTATTTTTAATATTTTCGCTTTTTCCCTCTGGTGTTTTCTTTGTTTCATTTTAATCATACATAACCATCTTTTTTCTACGTATCGATATATATATACATATATATATATATATATATATATATATATATATATATATATATATATATATACGTAGAAAAAAGATGGTAATATTAATATATACTATTTTATGTATTGCTATTGAATTTTGTATATTTATTTTCAGCATTTACTTTGACAGTTTTCGATACGTAAGTCTATCAAGGTTGTAAAATTTGAAAATATGTATGGCAATAAAGCTACCGAGAATTTACCATGGTTCCCATTTGATTAGAGTTATTACTAGATTAAAAGCAATCCATGTAGCCACATGTATTTATATGTCTTTGTGGTTCTAGTTTTCCTAAACAAACACGTAGATTATTTATTTTTCACAAGCGCATTTATCGTAGCCAATTAACCGACGTTTATAATGCCAGAACAATTTTACCTCTATGTTTTTTCTTTGTTTTTGGCGAGTAATCGATTTCCTTTTTCTTTGTTGTGGGACTTTAAGAAGCTTTTATATCAACGTTTGTAACTTAACTTCTTTTTATATAACTATATTTTTAACTTATTTGTTTAATCATTGATTTGTATTATGATTATAATTATCATCCTTTATATTATATATCCATTGCAAAAATTCCCCACTGGAGTACATTACTGCAAGTTTGCGACAACAGATGGCACATGCAAATTTATTGTGTCGAGGCAATTAGCCATTATCTATGTAACTTAACAGTATCTTTATTACCGATTTCGAACTCATAATATAATCATACCATTCAGCCTAGGAGAAAAAATTATCACGATTGCCATTATAATTAGAGGAAGTTATTCCTATATTTCCTATAATTCATAACTGCTCTCGCCGTCCCCTTTTTACATTGCGTAACATTGCACACATAATACTTTTATTGTGCTGTAAAAATTATTAACTGAATCATAAACGCACGGAAAATACTTTCACTTCTGATTCACATGTTCAGAAAATAATTACACTCTTACTCATTGGATTTCAGCTGTAATTCTCTTATTCCAGGATTTACACCTTCGACAAAAATGAACGCATGCCTATTATACAACATGGCGTCTACCAGACAAGCGTACGCCAAATTGTTAGACACCAGATACACGCATGACACCAGCATAACGTGTAGATTGTTTACTTCTTAGCTGCTCACATATATAAAAACACTACATAAAAAAACGTATAGAATGGCAAAACATTTGCTTTACAATTAGTTTGTCTTCTCTTATCTCACTATTTGTGTTACTACTGTCATCATTTTTGTTACAGCAAAAAAAAGTTTCGCTGCTTTCTTTTTTCTTTTTACAATGTTTTCATTCATTAAAAATAAGCCAAACTTATAAGCAATGTATATTGTGGGTAGGATAAGCTACATGAGTTATAAATGCTCGATTAAGTATTTACTTATCTTTATTGAAAATACGCCGAATATCGTCCGTCACAAGTTGTATATTCTCCCTTCCTCTCTGGCTCGCTCGTTCGATCGGGCGAGTAATCTCAAATGCCAATGTACACCTTGAGATGGATAAAACAATCTTAATCCTGTAGATGCGATGTAAAAACGTTTGTCTTTTTTAAAAATCTTGTATTCCTTCTCCGCGTTACAGGTTCGAACCTGCTTGCCTACTATTTGGTATTTTAATTTATTTTAATTTTATTACACCTCTATCTATCAACGGAGCCTACTGCGCCTCACTTTTTGTTTTCTTTTCGCTGCTACTGTTTTATCTGCTCGGGATTTTTCAATACCCTTACTACACCTCTTATCTCCCACATTTTTGCAATGGAGACGTTGAGGGCATGCATTTCGATTGCAGTTCTTATCATTATTAGTTAGGGGTGTCTATTACGAAATCCGTCCTAACATGAGAATGTTAAATATTTGGCAGCATCAACAGCAGCAACAACAACCTTCATTTTTATTTATTCGAAGGGAGGCATACTTCCACCGGGCAACGCCGGTTAGCGTTCCTGCTAGTTATTATGTAAATGTTGTTATTGTTTTTTTTTTATTTATGATATTTTGTCCGTATCGTAATAGGTAATGCTTTAGTGTACATATAGCCTTGCTGTTTTACTTATGTATTTTTTATGAATTTAGTTGTTTTTAAAAGTTAAGTGCATATAATTACTTATTCAAACATAGTCTGCACGGGTTCTCTAAGTTTTTGTACGTGCTGTTCTGCAGCTCTATTTTCAATTCTACACGCTCCGATCGTCGACGTGCATTGAGGTTGAGTAGTGGTTCGTTAATTCTGTTTTATATTTGACATTGTTCAGTTTTAATGTTTTCTGTTATCGTAATGTCTGTTTTTATCATCCAGGGAAATAATTTCTACTAGATAGTTTTTTTCTTTTATTCGAGGTTTCTTTTGTAAATAGTGTATTTTTCTAAACAGTGCATTTGGTTAAACATGTATTTTGTAGCAAACTGTACTCTCTGTACTAAAGTTACACTTTTTGGTACATTACTAGCGTTTTTATGTCTCTTGTGATTTGCGTCATTATAGACACCGCCAAAAATGGCCGAAAACCAAGTTGTTGTTTTTGAAATCCATCATTTCTGAGTAACTTTTTTCCAGAAAGATAAAACCCTGAATTTTATCTTATATTAAGCAGAATAATGTAAAACTTGTTTCTACTATTTTTAATTAAATTTTAAATGTGTAATTTTCCTCAAAAGTTAACAATTGACATGTTTTGTCTTGCACAAAATACGCAAAAAAAGTGTTTTGAAATAATTATTTCTTTATTTGTTGTCTAACAAAGATTTAGGGAGATTTTCTATGAGAATAAAGAAAAATATTATAATATAAGTACCAGGATTTCAAATAATTCAACTTATTCATATAGGCAACCAGTTACTTCGCGTCGATTTAGACAATGTTTACATTTGTACTTGATAAAAAGCAAACTATGGAAGACCAAACAGGCAAAAAAAAACTTATTTTTCAGTGACGAAAATGTCAATGTATTATTAATGCTGAGGCTGGCCAGTACCAGATGGGTGACAATTTGTATGAGTTTGGTTTTTAATGTGTATGCGTGTGGGGGCCAGGCTCTCCAAAATGGGGGGGGGCAATTTAAAGCAGAATAAAAAAACAACTATTTCAGCGCGTTTGGTCCACCATAGTCAAAATGCGGCAAACGTTTTCAAGCGGGATCGACAAAAATGGTGATATTTTTAACACAAATGGTGCAATATTTATCGATTTTTTTTGTATCGATTCTTCACAGCATGCCTTGTTTAATAATAATCATGCATTATTCGGCACGCTAAACAAAAATTGTTTATTTAATAATCAAACATTTTAAAATGGCTTTTTTCGTATAAATATTTAAACAAAAATGTTTTGCTTAACGTATTTTACTTAATATATTAACCGAATTTCACACTACAAAAGTCAAAAGCGGTATAATTAAATACAATCGAAGTTCTGATATTCAGAGTGTCAAAATAAGGTATGCACACAAATTTGTTTTTTTAATCTAAAATCCTGTCCCTTACAACGACAGAATATGTATTGTGCAGTTTCAGATAATTATTTGAAGAATATTTGGAACCCCCTAAAAACAAGGGGGGGTTGTAAGCAAAAAAAATATATATATGAAAAATAAGTACACTGTTATTCTTCTCTTAATAATCGCTATGGGATAATTACCTGATTTTCGGAAAATTTTTAGAAAGATGGTCCGTCAAAAAGTAGTTGCATACCCCCCCCCAGTTTTGGCGGTGCTTAAGTCATTACTATTTCTAGAAATAAAAGTTTTGTTTTATGTAAGATTTTTGTTGATATTATGTTGATTACTTTTTTTACATGGGGGTCACCACTTATCAAGGCCCGGATCCCACTCAGGGATAAGGGTTATTGCGTGTAAAGTAATCAATGTGATAGTATTTTAGTAATCATTAGTATTGGAGATTTGAAAGAGGGTATTCCTTAAGGGGGCGGTTTGTCAGAAATTTGTTTATGTTGGACTTGAAGACATCCAAGTTGTAGTCAGGTGGGAAACAGGCAAACGGAAGAGAGTTCCACAGGCGTGCACTTCTGAGAAAGCAGCTATGCTCATAGAATCTACGTTTTGATTTAAGCACAGAAAAAGAGCGAGGAACATTATTGACAGTAGTTTCAGCCAGACGGGTGTTTCTCGTGAAAGATTGGGGAGAGGGGCGAGAAATTGAAGCTCAGACGAGTACTTGCCATGGAAATAACGATACAACAAAGACAGGCTCGCAACCTCTCTTCTGTGGGAGAGAGGCAGCATAGAAGAGAAAAGGGCATCCCCCACTAAGCCACGAAGTCTATGTTGTACTCTGATAGGTTATTTTTAGCAGCTCCTGCCAAGGTGTGACAGCAGTACTCCATCCTTGGATGTATTTGGCTTTAATACAGATAGAGAATTGCATCATTAGTCAGATATCTTCTGAAGCGGTAGAAGGATCACACCATTTCTCCAGCGTCCTTGGCAACATACCTGATGTACGTGTTCTATTTCAGATCAGGATGAATGGTCAAACCCAGGATTCCAACAACTTACTGACGACACACAGGAGACTTATTTGTCTCTAGTGAGAGGGAGATGACTATTCACCTGAATTCCTTTATGCACGCCATACTGATGAGATTTTACAGAGTGTTGGATAGCACTTCTTAAGGGAACGCTTAACCAGTTTTGTAAGTATGGGGACACGTTCTGGTTGGAGATATTTCAGCACTATAACTTGAATGCCGTCAGGTCCAGTTGCTTTACTGGAATCAAGGTTCTATATTAGCTTGACGATCTCACGCAGAGATATGTGTATGTTGCATAGTGTGGTGTCTGTTAAAGGAGGAATTACTGAGAGTTGATGGCCTTTGTCGCCTAGAGTTGAGTTAGCTGCAAAGTTGTTGGCAAATAGTCTGGCCTTGTCTGATGCTGACGAGATGACTTCAGGTCAATTGATGATAGCTGGGATGGAACGCAGGCTTCTGTTCAAGATCCTCTTTCTATTTGCCAGAACTGCTGGGAATCAAGCCGCTGCTCAGCTACTTTGTATTTAACGGACTTAGCATATAGTTCTCTTGCATTTTTATTACTCTTTTACAGTGGTTGATGGCAGTCCTGGAAGCAGCGTTATTCTCAGTACATCTATTACGTTAGTAACTATGGAAAAGATTATTTCTGTGCGCAATGGCAGCAGTACATTCAGGGAAGAATCATGGCTGGCTGTAAGGTTTTTGTTGGAATTTTTGGATGGTATGAATCGGTTTATGTCTACAATTAACCATTCGGTCTGGTATGATACTATAGAGGACACATCCTTTTTAAACATGGAGTGCAGATGTAGGATATATATATGAATGTATGGAAGCTATCCCACTCAGCCATAGAGTATCGATATACAGTACGGGGGAGAGGGACGTCTGAAGATTTATTACATTTAATTTTTAGCTTAACTGCTACAACATAAGTAATCGAAGGACCCCAAAACAGATAGAACGGGGCATGAAAATAGCTCAGGAGAATTTGTGAGTAAAAGATCTAGACGGTTTGCATATTGACCGGTAGTTATCGGGCACACGCTTGGGTTCGTGAATATTCTGAGTGAGGTCATAGGCAGTGGCAAAATCATGACCGAACCTCCCATCGTCATTTTATTCGAGTGGGTCAGCCATTTCACATTATTGAAATTGAAGTCACCGCCAATGTGAATGTTAGCCGAGGCATGAGCAGAGAGAATGTGCTTAATTTTCTCAGATATTCCATTAAAGATCGTAACCCTACTGTTGTGGGGGCAACAGAGGAAAATGTTAATGCAGTGGTGTAAGCTAGTGGAACCCGGAATCACATATGACCTAAAATAGGGTATTCTCTGGAGATACCCGTACCACATGGAAAGCCATCTTTGATGTAGGCACATATTCCATGCCAATGGCGATCTTGGGGGTCAGATTTTGATGTTAAGTTAGAGTATCCTTTAATTATGAATTCGTCTAGGAAAGTGGCTGGTCTTATGCCAGTTTCACTTAGAAAGAATATGATAGGTTTCTTCTCCTGTAATTGTGTTTCAACCTCTAGAAGGTTGGAACGTAGACCCCTGATGTTGAAGAAGGAGACCTGTTAGTTGGGGTCTACCTTGCAAAATGGGTTCTAGGTTTACTCGTGTAGTTTTTGTTTTTAGATTTGTCATGATGAGGTTTTGGGATTTGTGGAGCTGGTCAGTGGACTTGGTTGTAGCAGGACAGAGAGGGAAAGTAAGAGAGAAAAAGACAAGATTCTTTTGTAGCACAGTACTTATCGTTAATTCTGTTATTATTTATTTTTCATTGACCATGCTATTTCATATTTATTTTATGTGATCTACTAATCATGTCAAAGTCTTACATAAAATTTAGGATAGTTTTATTCTACACAAATCACGAGCTTGTGTAAACGTTTGTACAGAGAAAGTGTTTTTCAATAAAATGTACTTATTGTTGCCGAGTTATTTAGTTAAAATGGGGCGCGTACGAAATTATATCCATTTCCTGTATATTCCATATCTGTAATAAATGATATTCTATTTATATTTAATTTCCATATTACGAGGGGCGTAAAATAAGTAATGCAGCTGACCCACTTTCCATAGTAGTAGAGCAACGAAACGTTTCACAGTTATTAGTCTTACTCTACATAAGAACCACCCCGAGTTATGCATTTCTCTCATCGTTTGATGGAGCTCTAGAGACCGTCGTTTAAGAACACCCCAGGTTGGTCCTCCATCCACGACGTGACTTCAGAAATCAAGGCTGCATCATCTAGGAAACGCTTTTCTCTCACAAACAACTTCATGGCTGGGAAGAGGTGAAAATCAGAGGGTAAAAGGTCAGGAGAGTACGAGGGATGGGGGAGGATTTCATAACCACACGCTTGCGCTTCTGCTCTTACGACATGCTGGGTGTTGACCGGAGCGTTGTCCTGCAGGAGGAGTGTACCTTTCCTGATCTTTCCCCACATTTTGATTTTGATAGTTTCCATTAATTTCCTCAAAAGTGAAACAAAATATGATCCTGTAATTATGGTACCTTTTGCCAGGAAATCTGTCATTACTACTCCGTCCTGGTCCCCGAAAACTGTGAGTATGACCTTGCCAACGGAGGGGTGCACCCTTAGCTGATTTGGAGGTGGAGAGTCCAAGAGTTTTTACTGCATTGACTGGGTGTCGGTCTCTTGATCATATACGTTGGGCCCAGGTTGCATCCTGTGTAATCAGTATTTTGAAAAACTTATTGGCACATCTCCAAATTCATCCTCGAGCACTCAACGCGTTCTCGTTTCTGGAATGGTGTGACCAACCTGGGAATCCATCCGGCAGACACCTTATGCATATGCAAATGGTCATGAATAATAGTTTCCAGAGACCCTGTACTAATCTTGACATCTTGGGCTATTTGGCGAATAGTAATGCGCCGATCTTCCAAAATGGCAGACTCAACATGACGAACAGATGTCTCATCAATGGCAGAAGGGGGGCGACCAGGTCTGGGAGATGTTTCCACAGGTTTCCGGCCATGTTTGAATACAAGATGCTAGCGTTTTACAAGGTCATATGATGGGGCATTATCGCCATCAGTTTCTTTCATTTCATAAAACGTCTCCTGTGGTGTCCGTCCTTTTAAATACAAACACCGGATCAGTGCTCGACATTCAACCATTTCACATATTACTTAGTACAACACCTTGTAAAACAGAAACCATAACTAGTTCAGATCTTTAATTTGCCACATAACCCGTAGAGATATAAATCATAAAACATGCAAAATTTCAGCTTGATCAGACAACCTCAAATGGGCCAGGGGCATTACTTATTGCACGCCCCTCGTATGTTATCCGTTATTGTAAGCATTGTATTTTAGACGCTGCTTTATTTCTTATACACATTTTCCTTGCTAGAGATTTGGCAAAGTCTAGTCTCGTAGAGTTATATAACTTTCTTATTATTGAGAGGTGATGGATAGTTTTCAAGTTCATGTGTATTGGGTTAGCATTATGTTTTAATATATCGTCTAGATATTTTTATTTAGATTTAGACTTATTTTTTAGAAATTGGATATATCTCATGTGCACCGCTACTTTAATTTCTAGATATTATTGTTTTATTTCCATGCCTTTCCGATATGACTTCATTCAAGTCTCTACTAAAAGTTCATACAACCTATTTCCAGATGCATATACGAGTATTACTATGACATGAATAAACCAACAAAGACCTTGTCCTCTGATATTTCTTAATCAGATCAATAAAGTTCGCAGTTTTATTTTAACCATGTGTTTTTCTTATGGATTAATATTCTGATCTACATTTTTTATGATATGGATTGATTTTTTTACATATCTCGGCATAATCCAGAGCTGTTGCATAATTCTTTAAATATGGATCGATATACAGATCTCTCTCACCCTCTCATTCTTCTTCCTTCTCTCTCCTTCTCTCTCTCTCTCTCTATATATATATATATATATGTATATATATATATATGTATATATATATATATATATATATAATTGTGAATACGTGCAAGGCCACTTTCCTCGATATTTATTATATAGGATATTCAGACACGTGGGAAAATATTTTTTGATACATCCGCTAAACAGAACTGCTAAAGAGGGTAAAAAGACAAATTAGTACGCAGAGGTCGCTGAATTGTAATTTGTTTCCTTCCTTTTTCACGGGTGTTTGCATTAGAGATTACTTATATTAAGAAGTAGTTTTGACGGATGATTTAAAGTTGTGTCACATTTACTTAATTGTTATCGCACTGTCTCTGTATTTGGTTTGGATCTCAGCACGGTGTTTTCTCTTTTGATTTACAAGAAGTGTACTCTTTAGAAAAAAAAAACATGCTACATGCATGCACATACTTCACGTTCTGTATGAATGAAAATATATTAATATATATATATATATATATATTTATATATATATCCTCTCTATCTCTTTCTTTATATATATATATATATATATATATATATATATATATATATATATATACATATATATATGAAAACGTGATAATATTCGTCCATCACTTGAGAAGATTACCGTGATTACAAATTCTTCTGTGCGTTCGGGGATTGGTTGTCAAACCGATTCGAGCTCTGGAGTGCTTCCTCCATGGTGGAGATTCTGTATCAAAGATGTCAATTGTTTTGCGTTTATCTAATATCACTTTTTTGCGTTTTTCATTGCGTGCAGGTTCAGCAAGTGTAGCTCCTATTTGAGTTGCGGCACGCTATGAACATATATCTTGGGTTAGTTTTTTTTTCCATGAGTAAGAATACAAACAAAGTGTCCGTGGACCGTTTTCGCTGTCCTTCTGCGGGTTTTTTTTCGTTTGAAAATTCACCGCAAAGTACCCTTTTTGTGAGCCTTGAATAAAGCACGCAGTATATATGACTTTCCCAATGAACCTGAACGTGCTGTAATCTGGTGTTTACTGACGAAACGTTTAACCGAGCTAGAGTCTCTGTATCTGATTTCTTGTGGAATTTGATTTTAACAATATACGGATGCAGGTAATATGGGAATGGTTTAGTTTCTTGGCATGTCTCACATATATAGTCCAAGTTCCTTACGCATACGTGGTGGTTCCTTACGCATCACAGCTTGGTATAATTTAGATTGCGTTTTCCGCCGAATTCCTGTGCACCCGTAAAACAGCTCTTTTGGGAGACTTAAATAATGTAGTTGGCACATATAACCTGCGTAACGCACTTGTCACTGCTTTAATATTGTTTGTACTGACGAAATCTATGACCATGATCGAATCTCTTTGTTTGATATTTTGTCCTAGAATTTGAAATTCACAATTCACTGGGGCAGGCCAGTTTCCCTGCATATATCGCATATATATTTCAAATCTCACAAGCATACATGAGGATAGTAAGAAAAACAGCTCGGCATACTTGGATTTGGTATGGAGCCAAATTCGTCTACGCTCCCACACAGAGGTTCTGAGACGTTAAAAGGAAGAACTAGTCTTGGATTTCCTGCAACCAACTTTATCGGCACATCCTAAACCTCTTACATGGTTCTGGATATGACTTTAAACTGTATCCGATGATAAGGCTCTACCTTTGAAGCTTTGGGGAGAGTGGAGTCACCCCTTAAATGCCATTTCTCCCAGGTCTACTCTGACCCGGAGCGGTAGTGCCTGTTAGGGACCAACTATAGGTGAAATACAAACCGACTTGAAAAAATATTCTATTAAAAAATGTTCCTTTAAAACACTGGATTCGGCATTAAATAACCTGAAAAGGGTTGATAAGCTGTAAAAAAATCCAACAAACCAACCAAAGAAAATCTTCCTCACTTCATTCAAATTGGTCCTCGTTGGAGCATATATGCTGATTAGTGTCGTATGACTCCTAACCCCAATGGGTATGTACATTGTGACTGAAAGACCATTGGTCCCCTTAGGTAACGGAGGCAGTTTTCTGAAGTGTTTTGTTTTAAGTGCAAATCTTATTCTTGCCTCTCTACTTTCTATAACAGGACGCATTTCCAGAATCATGGATTACCACTATTTTCTTCCGTAAGTTTACATTCCTCAGCTATGCAAGTTTCGGACAGGACTGCTTTGTCCAGATCGTGGCAGCTTACCAGTTCGGGTACCAGTTTGCTTAATCTTTCGTATCTGCTTGTGTTTAACTTATCAATAAGAGTATTATGTTCCATACATATATAATAAGTGAGGTAATGGTTTGTTTGTTTGTTTTTTTTCGAAGTCGGGATGCCTGCAAATTGAGTTAAACTTGGCTGAGTCTGATAAAAAAGATGGAACTTTCAGAGCACCTTTTTAGTCCGTTTCATAAGCTATGGAGATTAGCAGTACATTCTTTAAGAGGGCTGTTTAGCCACTCAAGAACCTACCGGACTCTTCTTTTGCTTCGGTCAGAAGAAAGGCGACCATATAGCCAGAGCCACCTGTTTTCATGGTTGCGTGCTGAGCCGGCAGTGTATTCACACCTGCTAGGTAGACACTGTTCCGCCGCCACAGGACATGTTCTGTCGTTTATCCTGATACTCTGCAATATACAGACTTACGGGTTAATGAGTTTAAAATAAAGAGAACTTACGAAGCATTGTTCACGCTTCATTGCTTGGAAAATATCAAGATTCAATTGTAAGTCATAGTCAAGACGACCAGAGATTGGTTCAAATGTCGGTGTTCTTGGACATTTTTAATGATTTTCTTAACGTATCTACCTAGGGAGCTTCACTCTGAAGTTTTAATCAACCTATTTGGTTTGAAATCACAGTTTTCCTTCCCTTTTAAGGATAAATAAACAACAAATCTAACATATACTATACATAAAGACAGGAACCATGAATTGTAGTATTGTGTTCAAATCTCAAATGGAAGGAGTGATAAAAGCGGCAGGATTCCTCACTGATCATGGCGATGTTGATTGTGAAAACTATTAAATAATTAAAACATAGAACAATAAAAATACTCCAATCCACACAATGCGTGGATGATTATCTATAGAGAAAATAAGACAGACAATAAAAGTGTCAGCAAAAGGAGATGGCTTGCCCTATTATGCTGATTATTTGACGAAATGTTATTACTATTCATATTAGTGGTGCTGTTCCTTAGTGGGACACTTACTACAATCAAAAAGCCTGGGTTCTTGGTAGTTGACTGAAGGGGGTGCTGTTGCGAATGATTTGTACTAATTATTTGGGGAGGCTTTAGTTGATATCTCAGTAACGATGCAGGGATTTACATATTTATGGATACAATTATTTTCGAGAGATCATACGCATTGATTTTCAATTACATTTAGGTTAAGGGGCTAGGAAGAAGGAAATATTCTGGCTGTTTGATATTATTATTATTTAATGATATTATTGTCTGTTAAAGGAAGATATTGTTTCGTAAGAAATATTAATAGAAGTATAGTACTGTATCTATGAGAATATTTAAAACGATTTTCTACAATATTTAAACATTATATAATTATATTCATTGTGCCATTAAACTACATTATTGCCCCTAGTTTTTTGCGTGGTTTAGAGTAATTATATTTAGATGATGGTTAGTGTTATTGTGGATGCGGGTGCAATTAGGGCAGAGTAGGTTAACGTTGTGAATTGTTTTAATATTTGTTTTCTTTAAGGGATGTTTTGCGAAATTATCGAAGATAAACAGTGAGAGCTGAGGTTATGATCGTTATACTTAATTATCTTAGTATATTCTGATGCCCTTAGGGCATTATTGAAGAAAGTGGAGTTTTGCTCGAAAGATTTTTCTCTCGTCAGCAGAGAGCATAGAACACTCAGTAGAGATGACCGGTATTAGAGATTTAATTATTCGAATTCATTTACTTATGAACATATAAAATCATAAGGAAATCACATAACACAAATTATGTGCAAGAAAGAAATTTTACACAAGGTTGTAAGATAAATAGGGTAAGTGGAGCTTACTATAACGTATTGACCAATATGAGTAGTCGTACATATTCTGGACTACTATAATTGCTACTGATCCTAAGATATTACGATACTGCCATCTGAAAGTGTTATTTAACATCATATTATAGTACTAGATTAGTCCGTGATGCAAGTAACTTTCGGTCTAACAGTGGTAATATGAGTAGTGTTACGCGCTGCGCCTTAGAATACTGCTAATGATTCTACGTTATTACGATATTGTCCTGTCAGTGTATTATCTCACATCGTAATATATTAACGGAAGAGTCCATGATTAAGGTAAGTTTTGGTCTCATATCAGTATTTTTTAGACATATAAAGGAATGAGTTTATGATTTGTATTTTTTATTGGCACATTACATTTTGATGGGGATACTTTGTAAATCATATAATAGATTTTAAATATTATGTCAGATTCTATTAATATAAAATGATGCACACATACATGTTTTTATTTACTATTAGATTAACTACCCGAAAATAATTGCTATTTGATATTAGCTATAAAACCCATATAAGAAGTAGATAATAAATAAATTATATATTTAATTACAAATAGAGTAAACATAGTAGGCATCAAATATCCCGTGTAATATTTGTTTCTACACCTTCTTTGCAAAAAGCTTTGCATAGTGTATACAAAGTTTGCGGTTCCCATAGGATTAAAATGCATAATTTATTGGCTTACGATTACCAAATTATATCAACAATTATTTACGTTCCTCAAGTTACATCATTTCTATTTTCATTATTTAATATATATATATATATATATATATATATATATATATATATATATATATATATATATATATATAAGTATGTATGTATTCAATTGTCCATAGGTAATGCCCCATGTCGTTTTTCTTTTGAAATGCACACGTCCTTTCTTCTTGTTTTATTAACTTTTTTCACTTAGGTATAAAAGACGTTGCTACTTGGACGATTTACATACATACATACATATATATATATATATATATATATATATATATATATATATATATATATATATATATATATACAGAGTGTCCCAGAAGTCGCACACCATATATTTATATTTATATATATATATATTTTTTTTTTATTTCAGATTTTATTCGGCCCAGAAGTCATTGATATTCATATTTATTTTTTATATAAATCTGCATGGTGTCCGACGTCTGGGACACTCTGTATATATATATATATATATATATATATATATATATATATATATATATATATTGATAAAGTAGTGAACTATAATCGGATGCTAAAAATAATACAGAAATCGATTAAAAAATCGTGAAATATAATACAACCAAGGAAAAATTAACACTATTCGAAATGTTATGAAATAAATCGATTAAGAAAAAATACAGAAAACATCACGAAATGTCATAAGAACGAAACTCAAAGCGCTTTTTGTACAGACGGATTTTTCAAGGATATACGAATGTAAGCAGAATAGAATGTTTTTGTAAAAAAATTTGTAATAAAAAAAATATCGATCCTTTGACGGAATGTGTCCCGCGAAATAGTTCCAACTAACAGGTTTCTCTGCTTACACAAAGTAGGGAGGGGCTGAAACTTATGACAAGCGCCTCGAGGACTGACCGTTGGAACTTAGTGCATCCTCTGTGTAAAACATAAAAACAATCCTAATAGAATTTAGAAGCACACATTTTTTCATCTCCTAAGTGTTGTCCAATAGCCGATTCTACTTATTGTGACCTCCTGGAAATATGCTGATGATCTCGCATGTATCGCGGCACATGCTGGGCGATTCTAACCTGAAAACGCTGGGGAATCTTGCCTATATAGTCGGCACCACACTTGGGAAAGTCCATCTCTACGAAAAGCACTTTGGCGTTCGTTCTTTTGACATTTCGTGACTTTTTCTATTTTTTTTTGTTTTCTTAATCGACTTATTTATTTTCTAACTTTCCGTAGAGTGTTCACTTTTTTCTTGCGTTGTATTACACTTGGTGATTTTATTTAATCGACGTATCATTTTTTAACATTCATTTATGGTTCACTTTATTATCATTATTTTAAAATTTTGCTATGCTAATAAAGATAAATATATATATGTGTGTTTGCATATATATATATATGTGTGTGTGTGTGTCTATGTGTGTGCGTGTGTCTGCTTGCGTTTGTGTGTAATAAAGTAGTATTTTTCTCTTGATAATTTTTCATCAACCTAAAATCCGAAAATATCGTGTAGTAATTCATTCTTTCCACAGATCGCAAGCTATTTTCAAAAGCATCTGTCATATTGGTTTATTTTCTCCCTTTTCCGACTGTCAATATATTCACGTACGCGAGTTAATATCAATACCACTAACAACAATAATGCCTTTTTATTCTGGAACCTCGGACCTCGAACCTTGATATCGCTTTAATTTACGCCTATTACCTTATGTGCATTTATTTTATGTATCGGACTAGTTCGTATGCCAATTCTTCACTTGGAAAACCTACGCCAAACGTCGGTCGCTTATTGTTTTGTCGTGCCACACTGATTTCACATTCATATAAGCAGCACCGTACTGGTGATTGTTTTGTCTGTCACTCCTTTATAATAGTGGAACTTTCTCAGAACTGTAAACTTCCACTGGAGCATGCCCTTCTACTTCTGCCGACATTTTACATTACCATCTTATACAAAACGCTCTGATCCGTTCTCCGAAGATATTCTATCAGAATCTTCTGGCGAGAGGAGACTGTAGTCAGATTTTCATGATTTGGTTCATTCCTTCACCCATGATTAAGTGCTTACTTTGTATCTTGTTTACCTGGTCCTGGACAATATTTGTTATACAGCGACTCTCCAGTGGATTCAGTTTCCAAACTGGAAAGAATTGTGATCATCATCTGATAGTGTCAAACCATCAACTTCCTACATTTGAAGCATGCCTATAACTGGCATTGACTGTTTAGATAGGAGTTTAATCTGCAATTTCCGTGAGAAACATATGCAAAACGAACCCCCATGCTCTTTCTCCATTTGCCAGCGAATGTCTAGAATTTCGTGCTGCATAAAGCTATGTCATGAGTATATTCTGTTGCGTTCCAGGTTCATAAAGAATTACTTTCAGTTTGCTAAGTTCTACAGTTTATCACACTGGAATCGCGGAAACCACAGTCCGTAATAGTAAGTAAATGTGCAATATCCCTAATGGTTGCCATTCTTTGTACCCATATAATATTATTCCTCTAAATTGACTTACACTGAATTTATCGATTACATTCTGCGCACGTACTTATTGTCAAATACGATTGCTGCTTTCATCGTGTAAGTGCATACTCTACTGGCAAGTGGAACGCCGTCCTCCTAGTTGTCCCCTGATTATGTGATTAGCCATTATGTGGTTAACGTTAGCTGCATGAACTGCAGTGACGTTTCCCCACTGCCGTAGCATGCGCGTTAATCGGGCGGCTGTATTTGGAATTTACACAATGTCATGTCTGCTGAGAGTTCATATTTCTTCACCTATATTTTGAGAGTGAATAATCTTGTGCAACGTACATATAACTGTTATCATTCGTGTACGCTCGTACTTTTTTTGTCTTATAGTGTCTAACACCAAATTCCACACATCTGCAGTGCATGTCTGTATATGCAACACCTGACGGTCGTCATGCGAGTATCGTACATTTTTTCTCACAAATTGCCCTGAGCTATGTTCATGCTCCATTCGGGTTCCACTAAAATTTTATGACCACACGGTTTTATCAGGTAAGATGAAAACGAAATGTAATAAGTCCTCAGGCGTACCTCTCTATCGTACTGTATATCGATACTTTATGGATGACAGGGATAGCTTTCGGACATTTATATCAGATCTACCTCTGCGTTCCATGTTTTAAAACAACGTGTTTTCTATAGTATCAGACCTGACAAGATTGTTAATTGTAGGTGTAGAGTGCATAATACCCTTTATAAATTACAGCAAAACCCTAAAAGTCAGCTGTGGTTCACCCCAAAATGTGCTGCTGCCAATGCACACAGAAATGACTTTTCCATAACTTCTAACGTAATATGTGTACTGTGACTGGGACTTAGGTTGCTGGTACCAGTGCATACTCCACACACCGGTGGGTAAAGCATGCCGCTACTGGCAGTGCCTGAGCGCATTTAGAGGTGTCTGTTAGGTTTACCTCTCCCTTAGAATTTTGTTAGAATGAAATTGACCCACAAGGCAGTAGGTGTCAATTTTTAAAGTGCGGGGAACTCGTTGTCCATTAGAGCTCCCTCTGCGTGGCAGTAGTCACAAGATGAACGTGAGTTTGATTACTCTGGGAGAAACATTGTATTACACTAATAGATCAGCGCGTTTTTTACACACGCCCACAGCAGACCTTGACCACTGACAGAAAATATATTTTTCTTTTTGGGAGTGGGAGAAGAGTACTTTCATTAATCTGATCTGCAGCTTGTTGCTAGACTTAGCTGTCGTACAAATCTACAAATAGGTAATAATATATATGTACAGATACTCCGTCAGACTGTGGCACATGTCTATACAAAAAAATTCCTGAGGCGATGGAAAAATTGTGATGGGTTTACGCCTTAAAGACTGGAGGCATATAGTAACTGATCTACACACAGGCGAAAAAAGGCCTATCCTATCATAGTTTTTCGCAAATATAATTAGGCACTTGTGTGCTCGATGACGGATTTCCTGGATGATTAACATTTTCAGGAGAGCCCTGCCCACTCAATAATCTGTTAGGGGACAGGAAGATGCGTTCTAAACGAACCTGTTTTTGATCTGTCCTTCATAAATCTCAGGATGGCGGCTGTCCATATTAGCAGGAACAGGAACAGAAAAAAAATACATGATCTCCTGGTCTGGTAAATCTGAAAGAGTGATGCGTAAGGCGGGTGTGGGTTTTGAAATTAAGAACTGCAAATTGACAAGATCGGACAGCCAGTATTCATTAATGACCGTGCAATGAATTTAAGAATTCTCATTGCGGCTGGTCGTGATATGAATGCGTTTTTCTGTCTATGCGCTTACGCTTACATCTGAAAACGTTATTATTTTTTTTCATACGCTTAGATCTGTTATCATCGGCTTGCAAGGTGCTGTTGTGTTTTGGATTCTTGATGACTTCAAGTCACATGTAAGCTCAGACAATGAGATCTGGTCTCAGCTAGGTACTTATGACATTGGCAATTCAAATTGTCTGCGTCTCTTTCAGTTCTATGCGAACACTATAAAACTATCACTTACACTTTTTTCTCACCAGAAAAATAAGGGGACCTGGTAAAATTCCCAGTCCAAACATTGTTTTATTTCATAATGTGTAAACGTGCATATCTTGGAATTTTGTTCAGATTAATGCGCCGTGCCGACTGTGCTAGTAATCATCTAATTGATAATGGGAAGAACTAAACAAAAAAAGCAATTCTCAAGAAAGGTCGTTTCAATAGAATTAAAATGGCTAAGCGTATTGATGTCCTTTAATTGAAGGGTTTAGTCGTACGAACATTTTTGAAATCTGCTTTATAACAAATTGAATTGCAAAAGCTATTGATATTCTTGGAGGTAAGGTTCTCAGACATCAGGATTGCTTTGCTGATAACTCCAATCTTACTTACCTTCAAATTGTAAGATAAACGAAATCTCATTGGAAACTTTAAAACTTTTCACCTCTAAACAGGCCAGATCTTCACTTCTCTTTTGTACGGGGTGAGATTCAATGCTGTGTGCGCAAAAAAAAAATGGTGACCTCCTTTGACATTCTCTGACCTCCGTAAGAAGATATAGACTTCCAACGATCATGGAGATCTTTAGACATTTTAGGATTTGCTTCGTAAGATTTATCTTCTGTAATCACGTTCATCGATACCATTCCTACGAAGGTTTCGAGAACCTTGTAAAACCTCAGATAAAATCAGGCATCGATGGTATGGAGACTGTTGTACAAAAGAAAGTCTACAAGTTCTCATTATGAAATTATCTCGCTGCTGACTGCGGTTAGAAAGGCATTTGCACGGTTCCTTTTAAATCGATTAAAGAGGTATATCTGTCCTGATATCCTTTCAAAGTCCCCGTCTGGTTTTGGAGTTGTTCAATAGACTTTGGATATGTTGTTTTCTGCTAGACAGCGTAAATAAGATTGTATTGAGCTACGTATGGCTTTTTTATGTGTTTGTGGGCTTAAACAAGGCGTTTGACGCATTTAACTATGAGGCTTTCTGGAAATTATGGGAAAATTTAGCTTTACACCTGATTTTAGGGAAATGTTCAATCAACTGTATCATAGTATGAAAAGTCGTGTCAACTTCAATGACCGACCATCGGAAGAATTTCGCATTGATAATGGAGTGAAGCCGGATGATATACCGCACCAACATTGTTTTCACTATCTGACTGCTGTGATCTGGTATGTTTTCTGTGCTTTTAATATCGAGTGTTTATATTGTATTCTGACAGACTGGTGTTCAACCTCAGAGAATTTCAACCCGAAACACTTGTTCGTGATTGGTTTGTTAGGGAGCTATTGTATGCTAATTATGCTAGCCGGTGACACACTTCCTAGTAGATATACAACTGGGGATGGATCTCTTTATCAATGCTTCTACTAACTTCGGGCTGACAGTTCGTATTAAGAAGACTAATATAAAGTACGCTCCCATTCATAGCGATCTATCTGTGGAACTTGTCATATTTGTATATGGAAAGCGCCATGAAGTCCTAAAAATTACTTATCTTGGTAGTAATTTATCAAATAATGGATCTCTTGATTCAGAAATAAAACACAGAATTAGCAAGGTATCGGGCATATTAGGAATGTTACACGATAGAACCAGGTTTTATGCTGATCTGTCTCTGGCAACTAGAATTTCAGTATATCAAACATGTGTATTGCAATTCCTATTCTGTGCTACTGAAACATAGACCTTTTACCCATTGCATATAAAACAGCTTTGGAGGTTTAATAAGCAGTTTCTTATGCACATTCTTGGTTTAAAATAGAACAATTTCGTCCCCGATACATGTGTCTAAAATAAGACAAAAACAAACGGCATTGTTACCATTGTTATTAAAAACAATAATGATAGGGCATTCGTTTTGTCTGGCTTGATGACTTTCGACTCCCAAAACATCTGTTTTATAGTGATATATTTATTAACAACAGACTCCAGCAGAAAACAAAAAAAAACGTTGATAGAAACAGGTCGGTGTCAGTTCATGTTCTTGTTGACAATTTGGATCAGCTAGCGTCTGATGGGTACTGTTATACACGGGAGCAAATGATTTGGAAGCGGCCAAGATAGATCAAGCGAAGCTCATGAGAAAATATAGGGAACATCAAACTTTATAAGGCAAACCTGGAGATCACTGGATCTGGGGTGTGTGACTGGACTCTATTTAAAGATGATACAAATTTTGTTGATGTTAGTTTCATCCAACACAATGACTGTTATCAGTGCCATGTTTGTTTGTGGGTGTGCAAGTTGCTGGTAAGTCTGTATAGTCACCTTCGAGCGCATGGAGGTTCAGTGACTGATTTAGTGACACTCGTTTGACAAAACCTCCCAATCAATATATATATATATATATATATATATATATATATATATATATATATATATATACGTGTGTGTATTATATGGAAACGGCTGTACCTTTCCATGTAAATAAGAAGAATATTAAATAAGTGGAAATGAGTCTAAGATAAACCTAGAATTGAACCCTGTAGGACAGGTTAAGAGATGGAATCTACGAAATTAAGACTATTGTTGATTCTTTTAGAAGTCTGAATCTTAAACAGTTCAGTAAAAGAATGAACCATTAAAATTAAAAATAGCTTGTTAAAAATAGGTTAGGTTAAAAAAAAAAGGATTTTGGAGAACACATGCATAACCACGTTAAATTTGTCACGTTTGAAAAACACACTTCTGACGTATTGAGAAAGGACAATTCTTCAGATAGTTCTATGGGTTAGTCAGTGAGAGCTAGTCAGTCGGAGAGAGTTGATAAGCGAAGAGTTGACATGGAGAGGATGGTCCCCTTAGATGCAAAGGGGTAGAGGAGTAAGCATATAGATACAAGTGAATTCCTTACGTAATTCGACCGTTCAGTCCAATCAATAAAAATTTCATCATGTTTTGTACCTGTTGTTTCTTGTTGTCGTTCAGTTACAATAGAAAAGGTAATTGTCATTATCATTATCTATAATAAACATTATGTAACACTTCGTGGATTATACATCTCCTCTTTCCTGTATTAAGGACTTGTATACATCTCTAGTTAGTATATCTATATAGCGTTCAAAGCTTCGTAGAACGGTAATATGTATACATGTCTTCTCTCTCTCCTCTCCAATCACTATCATTATGTCTGTATTACATGAGTCCCGTTATATATATATAAATATATATATATATATATATATATATATATATATGCCCCATATGAACTCTGCGTCACTCTTAATATGAGCCCCTTGCTATTCGACACAAACAAACACACACACACACACATATATATATGTATATATATATATATATATATATATATATATATATACATACATATAATATAATATAAAGCTGAATGTATGTGGGTGGGTGTGTCTCGTCACGAATTGGCTCCTATATGGTTGACTATTTAAAAAAACTGATTACAGATAATGATAGAAGATGTATCGAAACACAGGAATGGTTATGTTTGATCTCGCCATATAATACAAATAGGCACAGATTTTAATAAAGACTTTCTATCTGCGTAAATATACTTTGATAATTATGTTTAAGTTAGAAGAAATATAGTATAATAACATTTTGGGGTGTTCGTTCGCACCTGACCTACATAGAATGGAAATATGTTACAAAGTTTAACAAGGTTTTTTTTAATATACATCCACAGAATATTGTGAGAAGTGTTTCATTTTGAACAGGAATGTTATAATAAATTATGGAGTTTATCTATTTTATTTTTAATTTGATCATATTTGGTTTTGATACTCCAAATTCAACCCAAATTTACAACCCTTTCTTTTTCATAACCTATCATACTTTCATAGATCAGAGTCCATTTTCCGTAGGCTACTTTTGAACCCAGTCAACAGCGGGTACTTTGCTAGTATATATATATATATATATATATATATATATATATATATATATATATATATATATATATATATATATATATATATGGTAGCTTCATACAAAAATATCCAACTAGGATACATACTGTACAGTACGGTGCACGAAGAAATGAAATATATATATAGCTAATAAAGTTAAGTTTCCTAGAAGTACACCCAGTGAAACAACATGTGTCTTCCAGAGAGTGCTCAATGAGTGAACAGAGCAGGTATATTAAAATTATTTATACAAACTTTAATGCCTATATATGTGCATACATGTGTCTGTAATAACCCGGATTGGGGGGGCTACCTCTTCAAGCCAAGAATTACCGTCGAAAATTGATATTTCAATCAAAAAACAATTTCCTATTTCGTTTCTAAAGTTAGAATGTAACCTGGGTGGGAGTCATAACGCGGTGAGGTATTTGAAGATAATAAACATCTCCTTTTTTCATTTCCCTTTCTCTCTATCAATCCCATCTTTTGGTTTTTTATAGCATAAGGTATTTGAGAATTTAGTATTTTTGTCTAAGAGTCTGTAAATTAAAAACATTTCCGATGGTCACTGAGTACTGACCGGTGTCTTTCAATCAACACCCATCCAGCCACATACACGCACACACACAACAGACACTAACACAAACACACAGACATATATACACACACACACGTTAATACAGATATTCAGAAGCGAATATATGCTGTTCGATTTATTTTACACACACACACGCACTGAAACTAGGCAATAACTATAACTACGCAAGAATAAAATTAAAATTAAAATAAGGTAAATAAAACAAATAAAAAATAAAATAAAAATAAATAAATAAATAAAAATAAAAGATAAAAAATAAAAGATAAAAAAGAAAAACAAATAAACAAACAAAATAAGAATAAACATACGACCTCGAAAGTTATCTATACTCCACATGTAGATATATATATATATATATATATATATATATATATTAATATACTTATAAACGCCTACACCTTGCTACACCCGCGCATATATACACACACATATAGACATACATAGACATATAATAGGCATATACAGTTATGACATGTGTACATCCATACCTACATACGTAGTAATATCCATACGTGGAATCTCAAATCCAGACATCCATGTGCAAACTTGGGTACCATACAGCATGACTGTTATTATATCAAAACAAATATTAATCCCACTAATAATCCTAGTAATAATAATTCTTGTACTATTGATAATACTAATGACACCACCAATATCAATAATAATAATAATAATAATAATAATAATAATAATAATAATAATAATAATAATAATAATAATAAGACTGTATAATTGGGAATTCCAAAGCCCGTGGACTCCAAATGGATACACGTCCTCATAAATCAACCCATATATATATATTTTTTTTTATATATATACAAATATATATATATATATATATATATACATATATACATATATATATACATACACACATATATACATATATATATACATACAAATACACATACACACACTTACATATACACACAAATTAAGAAGGCAAAAAAGTCCGCAGCAACCAGTTCCTTACAACCAGCTTACATTTTCTCCCCTAAATCAGTTTATAATATCCACCAACAGGCTACAAATCATCTCTAATCGGAATTGTTGTTGTTCTAAGTTATAGAGCGTAAGATTTATTCCATATACCACGACTTTGTCTTCGTGATCATCAGGAGCTAATAAACCTCCCCCTGCCGTAGATTGAAATATGATGAGAAAACTATACGAAAGACTGTGCAATAGCATCACACACCGGCAGTGTTCGTGAAGACCTTTAATCTGGTCGTACTAAAGTTACTTGTTACATGGCAAAAGATGTTATCAAGAAGTGAAACCTAAGAAACAAATTTGAAACGGCACCGCAAATCTTGTTAACATGTGCTCTCTTTCTATTGTAAAAAACGGATTAAAGGAATTTAATTGATGAGGATATGTTGCAAGACACAACTGAATAATTTCTGTAGACAACAGAAAGTGCCGCCTGCACTTCATCAGATGCAATGGATATCATGGCTTTTTATATTGGCCAAACGTGCTTTTTAGCAACGAAAGCAAGTTCAATAGGCTAAGCAATGATCGGAGGCAGTACGTCTGTCGGAGGAAAGACGAAGAATTTAATCCCAGGTGCCTAGTTTCAACGCTGCAAACTGGTGGAGGTTAAGTTTTGGTGTGTGACATTATTATTACCAATGGTTCAGATCCGATAGTTCGTTTGCAAGCTCGAATTAATTCAACAAACGATATTAATATGTTGACTGAGAATTGTCTACCCTATTTTGGTCGGAATTTGGATGATAATCCCATCTTCATGCAGGATAATGCTCCCATTTACATAGCTGGCACCAGGAAGAGATTCCTGGAGGATATGATATACAATGTCTGGATTGGCTTGCACAATCTCAAGACCTTAATCTTATCGAAAACGTATGTCATTACATCAAGGAACAGCTACACAATGATAAATCTCAAATTTGAAAGACTATTGGACCGAAATTACAGAAAAGTGGGATGCCTTTTCCCCGAAGTATTGCTGCAGTCTAATTCAATGAAAAGATTGCAGGCTGTCAAATTGCAGCAAGGCCTATAATACTAATTATTAACTAGTGCATCGTGTGTTTTTTTTAATTGGTGTTGCATTAATGTCCTACAGTTACATTTAAATAACAATTTTCCATCGTAGGCACTTTCGTTTTGTCTCCTCAATTTGAAGTTTTTTTATTGTTTTTTTTTTAATATACGAGAACACTAGAATATTTCAATTAAAAGTCAAATATGAACCGGTGATATTCTAGAAGAATAAAAGGCCAATCAAATGAGGTACACTTTGTTTAAACAGTTATATTAAATTTATCTAAAATTTGCAGTTTTCTAAAAAAAATTACAAGTGCGGACTTTCTTTATACCGTGTATATATATATATATAGTGCGGACTTTCTTTATACCGTGTATATGTATGTATATATATATATATATATATATATATATACACATATATATATATTTATATATATGTATATATATATTGTCATCCACATACAGTACTGTTTCCTTGCTTCACAGCTCATCAGTGGGGTGGAAAGGCAACTGTCTTAAGACCGGATCGAAACTCGACCGCCCAAATGACAGTCAGGCTTCTCACCCTTACTCTCTACGCCTACTGCTTAGTGGGTAATGAATAAACGAGTGTTTGACATCGCCCAAATGCCTCCGCTTGATTTGTTTACACAAAGAGCGTCGCGTAATATGCTAATGACAGTTTGTACATAACTTCCCAAGATAGAAAGCATTATAGTAATCCACATAGACTACCGTTTCGCTGTTTCACAGCTTCTCATATATATATATATATATATATATATATATATATATATATATATATATGAATTTATATCGTTAATGGACAAGGACCTGTTTAGTGTTTTCATGCTAACTTTTTTTTCATTTACTGTTTTAATTACGTTTACATCAGCAATTGTTTAACCTGGATGTGTTATAATTGTTTTTCATTTAAAGTAACTTGTATTGCTCACTCATATATTTCTGATTAATTTAGTGGACGCCTATAGCCATGTCTCGATCTCTTTTTCTCTCAATGTCTCATACAGTATTTATTGCATTACACCCGAATTTATTAAGACATCATTCGGTTAAATTATGCAATGTCTAATTTATAATCTACATTAGCGAGACTTGTGACATGATTATTCGAAATGAATCTAGGATCAAAGATATACTTTCTAATAAAATTAGTATACCAATGCAAGGATTGTAAATAACAGGTTCATATTCTAATATTCAAATATCATCCAGATTTTTAATATTAACGCATCGCTTTATATTACGATGTATTTTATAAGTGTTTTCTTATAATTTTTATAAACATTTTTCTCTAATTAGGTCATTATTCATCTGTCTTTGTCTTGTTGATATTTTTCACTTTTTAATCTTTTCTTCATTGATATTATCTCTCAGCTGCAATCGATATTACAAATTACATCTGGTAGCATAAGAGTTTTTGGGTATTTATAAGGTGTTGCCTAACTACAACCTACTCTTATTTAATACACATATTCAGATGCTACCAATGAAACATATTATATGTAGGTCCTTTCATCGAAAACTGTCATTGAGTTACACATGTTTTCTTCATCGTTACTCACTATGGTTTACTACATGGAATACTCTCCTCACTCTTCAATGATAAGATATAATTCCTATGCATTATCCAAATGCGAATACACACCTGCTAAACACCTTCCATTATAGAAATACGTACATTTTTGTTGTTTTATAAGAACAAGCGTACCCTGAATCTAGCTTACCCAGCCTTTTATTTTGCAATTACATTACTAATACGTGCTCCATTATGTGCGCACATGGCATCATCAAAGTAATAATAATTGATGACAATCGATTGTATTTTCATGTAAAATAAATCGTTTAGAATGAATGCTTTTATGAACGTTTAATAAACAAAATGGGTCGGCATACCGTAAAACAGGAAAACTTAACTGGATGATTGGCTATATTGATTAGTCCGCTTCTTTTCGTTACCATTATACTTCGCCATCGAGGAGAAAATGTAAAATAGATAAATAAAAACTAAAAGAGTTTAAGTATGTAAAATAAAACAATATAAAAATGACGAGCCAGTAATAAGATCTCCATGGCTTCAGAACGACGTTAAGCTTCTTATACGAATTAATTGGAGACACTTGCTGTGTTTCATTTCCATTAAGCGGACCGAATATGCACGAAACATCAACACAAGATCGATTACTTGAAAAAATAAGAAAAGAGAATTTCAAAAAATGCGTACGTGTAGGACTGGGGTAAGGGCAATATCACGAAGTGCATGCGGGTTGGAAGCATTGGATAAGTCGGGGCTAATGGTCAACGCGGGAGAAATGCATTTTAATACGCCGTCTAAACGGATTAGATAGTTTATTCTGAATAAAAAAATATATTAACGCGTACACAATCATATATAAAAATTATAAACCATGAATATAAAAAAAAATAAAATATAAGTGATTGATGCATGGCATCTAATTACGAATATAATAATAATAATAATAATAATAATAATAATAAGAAGAAGAAGAAGAAGAAGAAGAAGAAGAAGAAAAAGAAAAAGAAGATGAAGAATATTATTTTCTTCAAAAATATTTACATAAAATATTTGAAATAATGCAAGGGCTTGATGGCGACTTTATTGTGGACGGTGTATAAATGTTATGATTAAACATTATCTCGAACCGTTTTTTTCACCGCCTTTACGCCTATTTTAGTTCATTCTCCTTATATATTATTATTTAGATGGCTCTATTTCCGTCCCATTCTTTGTTTCTTCCTTCTTTTCTAGTCACATATTTTCGTAATTTTTTTAATGATATTTAACATGTATGTCTATTTATTTATTTTAACAATAATTTGAAATACGATATATATATACGTGTAGACATATATATATGTATATATATATGCATATATATATATATATATATATATATATATATATATATATATATATATATATAAGTGTGTGAAATTTTTAAAATGACAAAAAAATAGGATAAAATGATAAGAGAAGACTTATCGGCATAATGCAATGCTCAACAAATTATTTTGGAGTATATATTGTTCAGTAAGTTTTGCAATTCCATTATTCGAAGTAGGGTTGCATTTACTTCTACTTTTTGCATGTAAATGTTAATGCGTTTGGCGATATTCTTATTTTAAGTCGGCAATCAAATAGCAACAAAACCACCAGAATGCACCCAGGATCCAACCACAGACACATCAACGACTAAATAAAAAACGAAAATATCAACGTAAGATTTATTACTCGCAAAAATAAGAAAAGATGATTTTAATAACATAAAAACGAGTGTTATATCACGCATCTTGTACACACATTTTACACACATATTAAACAAACTATGACGGATATGCTATGCACATACTTTTATAATATAATAAAACTATACTATTCCTATTCCACAGATATCACTTTAGTATTCTCATCGGCAGTCTTTATATTTTATATCTCACTGAACAAATTATTTCGCTCCTAATGTAATTATCGTAAGATGTTGCATCCCTATATTGCAACCTAGAATCGTTTCTTTTATTCTGATGATGAGTATTAGGCTACAAAATGCCAAACTATTAAAATGTTTTTACTTATCATATACCTATAATTTATGCTACCTTTTTTTTAGTAAATGAATAAATCTTCGTGTTTAGTAAATGAATAAATCCGTATACATACATTATGGATGTATTGGTGTTATTCCCTTATGGTTTGTTTCCTTAAGCACTTCGTGGGTGGATGCCCTTTGGTCCGCAGAGTTTCGAAGAAATACTGCATTGGATAATTTACCTTTAACCAGACTATCCATTCATGTGAAATCACCTTTTTCTTCACCATATTCCCTCTGCTTCACTTTTTGTTATCAAGTAAGAACTTTAACTTACTTGAAGTTTAATCAACTACTTTTGTATGCAAAATTCGATCCCGCATTTTGCTAATTCCTACCCACTGATGAGAAGGAAAGTATTTCTTCGAAACACCGCGGATAAAGGACTATCAACGTATCTTGTGCTCCCTTTTTAAAATACACATTAGTACGGACCTTGGATCACAGTTACCTTCCTAGGGAAGAAAATGACTCCATAATAAAATACAACAGTACACACATTATGCAAACCAATTAAAGAAAACACCCACACATCCTTGCGTTAAGGGGGGAGAAAAATAAAAACACAAGCAGAAAGAGAGAGTGAAAGAGAGAGAGAGAAACATAAGACAGGAGTGACCACAGCCCAATAAAACAGTAATAAAAATTGAACATTCCAAAGAAAAGTAGATCCACTTACACGTTTCAATATATTGGACACATTTCAAATGAACTACGTTTTACATCTTCAACACATCATGAATATATTCTAAGCATTTCAAACAAAATTGAAAAGGACGCTTCACAGAACGTCGGAAACGCGTTAAAAACGAGTCTAATGATTTTAAAACATTATTACAATGATCTATATATAATTTCCAATGAAAAACCAATACACGGAATTATGAATTAATGTTAAAAAATACACATTGTTGGTGATCACCCCCTTATTTAAATATACATCTTTCTCTTGTTGGAATTTCTTAACCAATTATATATATATATATATATATATATATATATATATATATATATATATATATATATTATCATCGCCATTATATGTAAAACATAATTGCAAAAGAATCGGAAATATAAACAGTTAAATTAAAATCTGAGGATCCCCCCTAAAAAAAACAAAAAAAAACACTAAAGTATAAAACCATTTGAACGAAATAAACAACTCAGGATGACTTATAATGCAATTAAGTCTTCCTGATTAATATAATTTATACGCTATATATATATAGATGAATGAATCAAATTAGCAATTCAGAATGATCTCCCTTGACTGAGATAAATGATTTAATGATTGAGAAGACATTTCCAGCTATACCGTACCTAGAGATCGTGTTTACTATCGTCGCCAAGCTAATCAAGAAACTAAATTCCAGTAAAGCATCTGGCGCAGATGGCATCCCAATCATAGTGTTAAAAAAGCTTCAACCAGAACGTGCTCCAAAACTTACGAAACTATTTAAGCGCTGCCTTAAGGAGAAGTGCTTTCCGACTCCCTGGAAGACCTCACAGTTTGCCCTGTATTTAAGAATTCACGTGATAAGTCATCTCCCTCTCAGTACAGACCAATAAGTCTCCTGGGTGTTATGAGTAAGTTGCTGGAATCCATATTAAATAGAGAAATAGTCAACCACCTCAGCAGAAACAACCTTCTTAGTGACACACAATATGGTTTCCGCTCTGCAAGATCTACCGCAGATGTGCTGACTGTTATATCCCACAGAATTAGTGAATTTCTTGACAAAGGCTACCTTTCTAGGGCAATTGCTCTTGACATATCAAAGGCCTTCGACAACGTATGACATAAGGGTCTACTTCACAAGATTTCCAGCTATGGTATAACTGGAAATGTTTTCTCAGTCATTAAATCATTTCTCTCCGATAGGGTCATAAGAGAAGTGGTAGATGGACAAAAATCGGAGACCTGCAATATAAATGCTGGAATCCCTAAGGGGTCAATCCTAGGTCCAACTCTCTTCCTGATCTACATCAATTATCTCCTTTAACCCATACTTAAATCATTCGTTGATATCTATGCTGATGACACGACCATCTACGGCAACACATCAAAGGCTGTAAATGACAAAGTTCTTTCTGATTCTCTCTCCTCTGATCACGAGCGATTGGTTCAGTGTGGGAAGACATTGCTGGTTACCTTTAATGCATCCAAAACCAAACTGCTATCCTTACTTCATCAACGCTCTGATCCCCATCTGACATCAATTGTGATGGATGGCTTTCGTCTGGGTTTGACCTTTACTCCTGATCTGAAATGGAACACGTACATCAAATCTGTTGCCAATGTCGCTGGAAAGATGGTGGGATCCTTCTACCGCTGCAGAAGATGTCTCACTACTGATGCAATTCTCTATCTATATAAAAGCCAGTACGTCCAAGGATGGAATACTGTTGGCATATCTGGGCAGGAGCTGCTAAAAACAGTCTATCCTGCCTTGACAGACTACAAAAAAGACTTCGTGGCTTAGTGGGGGGATGCCCTTTTCTCAACCCTGCAACCTCTCTCCCACAGAAGAGACGTTGCGAGCCTATCCTTGTTTTATCCTTATTTCCATGACAGGTGCTCGTCTGAACTCCAATTTCTGGTTCCCCCTCGCTAATCTTTCACGAAAAACACCCGTCTAGCTGAATCCACTGTTAAAAATTTCCCCCACTCTATATCTGTGCCTAAATCAAAACGCGGATTCCATGAAAAAATCTTCGTTCTTAGAACTTCACACCTGTGGAACTCTTTTCCGTCTGCCTGCTTCCCTCCGGACTACAACATGGATGTCTTCAAGTCCAATGTTAACAAATTCCTAATGAACCGCCCCCTTAATTAAACATTTCATCAAATCTCCACACTAACTTAATGTACTTTCAATAACCCTTATCCCTGAGTGGCTTCCGGGCCTTGATATATGGTGATCACTCTGTAAAAAAAAAAAAATTATGCCATACTCAAAGGCCTTTTATATCTCAAGAGCAATTGTTCCAGAAAGCAAGTCTCCGTCGAGAGCTTCGGTAATCCTATTAGATATTACTGTAAGCACATTTGCTGTAGATCTAGCTGAACGGAAATAATATTGTGTCACTGAGATGGATATTTTTGCTGAGATGGTTGATTACTTCTCTGTTTAACACAGATTCCAGCAACTTTCTCTTGATGCACAGGAGATTTATTGGCATATACTGTGAGTTCATTGTAATCCTTTTATCTTACTGGATTCCAGAATAAAATTCACAGTCTGATGGAGTCTCCAATTCAATGTTCTTACTATACGTAACGCCACTTGAAGAAAACGCGCAATTGTTAGTATAAACTACTGTATGCTAATCATACCGATGAAAACTAAATTAGGAGGCGAGTTCTATGTTATTTTTTTATAAATGGGTAATGAGACCTTGGTCTGACTTATTTCACCTCACATTCCAGTGAAGACCAATGGTTGCTGCTAGTAGAAATCAATGGTAAGCGGTTGTTGCTATAATCCAAAGTTATTTTCAAATGGTGTCAAAAGAAGTTAAGAGTACAGGAAACATTGGGAGACTTGTTACTCAGCTTCCAGATAAAATCACAGTTTGCCATCAAAGAGAGGTATTTGATTGCGTGTGTGAAGGACACTTGTGAGTCAATAATAATAATAATAATAATAATAATAATAATAATAATAATAATAACAATAATAATAATGCAAATTTATTTGCAAATGCCATTGAAGGAGGAGGTGAGAGCTAGACGTATGGGGAGACTTCTTGTCACTCAGCTTCCAGAGAACACCACAGGTCTCCAATCAGATCGTTTGCTGACTTGTGTGAAAGCTCCATGTAAGCCAATACTACAACGAATACTACTACTACTACTACTAATAATAATAATAATAATAATAACGTTGAAGATAATTATTATTATTATTATTATTATAATTATTATTATTATTTTTTTTTTTATTATTATTATTATACTTCGATAGATAAGAGAAAAATCCAGGTTGCCCTCGATGGGCGTACATCTAAACCATATGATATAAATGCGGGAGTACCTCAGGTGTCTATCTTTGGACCTTTATTTTCCTAATATTCATAAATAACTTCCCTGACAAAATTCTTTGTTAGATGTTTGTGTATGCTGAAGACACATCGCTCTAAAACAGTCAGGACAGGAAAATAAATGAACACATATCTAAGGAAATGGCAGACACACTAAAGGATGATCTCCGATCTGTAGTGGAAAGGGAACAAAAATGGATGTTCACATTCAATGCTGCCAAGACTAAATTGTTTACTTCATTTAATACAAGAAACGTTCTCTACCAAAAATAGCAATTGCCAAAAATTCTTTATCTGAAAGTAAATATTTTACACTCCTCGGCCTAACGGTGACAGGTAACATGTGTGGGAACAATTACATTAGGAGTATTGCCAGGACACCTGCGAAAAATGTGCGTTCTCTCTTCCGTGCTAGAAAGCATCTAATGTCCGAAAGTATCCTATACCTGTATAAGGCCACCATTCGCCCATGTATGGAGTATTGTTGTCATGTTTGGACTCGTGAATCTGCTACTAATCGCTCACTACAAGCTTCAATGAGAGTCGCCAATCTGATAAGTCCTGAACTGTAATCTAAGCTTCAGCCTCTTTTCTATCGACAAAATATTACATCCCTCTGCATGTTCTCCAAGTACTTTAACGGTGAATATTTCGATGAACTGCAAACGCGTGTACCTTTCTCGACGAAAATACTCCCGCCAAACCCGACAAGCAGCAAAATCCCACCCCTTTACAGTTAAGATCCCTTGATGTAAGAGAGGTTTCTACTCCAGTAGTTTCTTCCCAGAACCGCTAGACTTTGGAATTCTCTTCTGAGTTCCTGCTTCCCCAAATGCACTTACATGCAGAAGTTCACGTGTAAAGTTAACCGATATCTTGCTGCACAACATCCAAAATAGTGCCCCTGTAACTTATATCCCTCATAGTAGCCGCCTACATCAAAGTCGCACTGTGCCTTGTTTGGGATGAAAATGTAATTAAAAAAATATTCACAAATATACTAATTAATATTATTTATATTTTCATAGCTATTATTTAATCGTATAATCGTGTAATTATGTAGCTAATCCCCTGTTTTTTGATAGTCTGGGAAAAACTACTTTCGATTACTATTTATCTTTATTCGAATATTCATAATGTGGCTCTGTATTTAATCCCAATTGAATGTAAATGAAATAAATGTATTATATTAAATTTGTTTCTCTGAGAATCTTTAAAAAACTAAACACATTTAAGCGTGACAGACAAACAAAAATTCACATGAGGCTGCACACCCATTACAATAAGACACCTGAGAGGATGGAATCGATATACAAATATCTATATAAAAAATATTATATAGCGTGTAACATTACAGAAACATTTCTATGAAAGTATATTAAAATGAAAAATCACGGACAGATCACTCAAATATGAAAAACCCATATTTCTATTCGTGTAAAATTACATATTTTTCAGACTAATCGGTCAAAAATCGAAAATTAAACATGGGTTTCCTACGAATCAAATGCGGATGAAAGTCATTTTGCACAAAAATGCACATGAACATACGTATGAGAAATATAACAATGAAAAACCCTTATTGGAATGCTTCAATTCATAGAAACTTAATATCTAAAAAAAAAGTAGTTAATAAAACCTGAATGCAAAAAATAAAACCTCAATAATTAAAATAAACTAAAACTAATACTGAAACAGATTAGTAAATGTGTCAACAAATTCACCGTTTTCACACAACTATTTTGTATCTAGAAATGTGAACAAAAATAAAAAAGTAGGAAGGAAGGAAAAGGGACGGATAGAGAGAAGTAGTAGCAGTAGTAGTAGTAGTAGTAGTAGTAGTAGTAGTAGTAGTAGTAGTAGTAGTTTGGGCTTTACTACAATTGTTCTTATGTTTGTCAACGGGTTAAATATGTCTAGCTGTAAGAAAATAGCGGCAGTATAGTTGTAATCTTCTATATATATAAAAGCGAAAATGTATGTATGTATGTGTGTATTTGTGTATGTTTGTGTGTCTGGTAAAAGCTTTCGACAGACATGACAAAAATTCACAAACTCGGTATTATATTGAAGTTCCATCCTTCGCTCGAAAAATATCCAAGAATTGGCCAAAACCATTAATTTTCTTACCCCGAAATCGACAATTTTTGACAGGGGGGTCAACAAAAACGGTCCTCTTGTGACGACAACTGGTTCTACGCATGCACCAGGTGACGTAATGACCTGATTTACTTCAAATAGTTGAAAAACTGACTAAATTTCATGTGCGTCGCGTTCGCTCAGTTGGTAAGCGCGTTGCTTCGTTATCTAAACGTTTTGGGTTCGAATCGTGGTCTGATATGTCTTCTTTTTTCCGATTTTTTAAATTTAAATATTGAACCAGTGTTATTAAAGCCATTTTCCACGTAACATTCGTTTTTCTGTCTTTTTTGTCTTTTTTTTTACCTCGCTTATTCTTAGATTGTCATTAACCCCCCCCCGACCGTACAAACACACAACAAAAAACATCCAGGTCCCCACCGATTTTTTTAAATTTTTATATCAAACATCTTATTTAAGCCATTTTTAACGCGTTTTTTTTTTAACGTTCGTTTTTTTGTTTTCTTTTTTTTTTTTTTTTCCATTTTTATATTTAAAAATTTTAAATTACGTTAGTTTTTGTCGTGTGTTTTTTTCGGTGGTTTGATTACCCCCCCGGGTACCCCCAGCTTCGTTTTTATGTTTTATTTTTTTTTACTTCGCTTATTCTTAGGTTTTCATTACCACCCCTACGTTTCCAAACACTCGGGCAACGCCGCGTCCCCCCGCTTTATTTTTCAGATAAGTTTTAACGTTGGCTTTTCTGTTTTCTTTTCTTACTTCGCTTCTTCTTTTTTTGGGGGGTTTTTATTTTTCAGAAGTTTTAACCTTCGTTTTTCTCTTTGTTTGTTTTTTATTTTGTTTTTCAGATTTGTTACATTTACCATCGTTCGTTTGCCTTACGGTTGTTTTTTGTGTTTTTCTTTTTACTTCGCTTTAATTTAACCGACTTTTACAAGCTATTTTCGAGATATTTTTTGATAGCCGCATAGCGGGGAAAACAGAAATTTGTTTCCAGCGCAAAACTAGGTCAAACATCACGCAACTTGACGTTGTCGTACCTGCTAATTTCGGTTTAGAAAATTCCACTTAACACACTTACCAATTAATCTATTCTAGTGGTCGACATGGTTTTTTTTATCCATTTCCTTTCCACATCCACGTTAAAGGTTCGGGATTCAAGCCTACTCTCCTATTAAAACTTTTTTTTCTTTACACCTTCAAACACCCGGCCAACATTTTTTTTAACACGGTTGTTTTAATCTACCCCCAACAACACACATCTCCAAACACCCGGGCAACGCCAGGTTCCCCCGTTAGTAAAAAATTGTTGCACAACACCCCCACTTTTTCCATGTTAAATAATAATTACGAATTAATAACGGTAATATTTCAGTGCGCAACTCACAAACTGCAACAGAAGCGATTTGTGTTTATTTGTTTACGTTGTTGTGTGTTAATGTTTAAGCGCGCATGCTCAACCGGATGTCGTAAACCGGAAAATTGGGTACACCACTCGTTACAATGTAATTTGAGTTTTATAAGTATATATATATATATATATATATATATATATATATATATATATATATATATATATATATAATAATGACCTTAAATTGCCACATGGGAATAACCAACAAAAAAACCTTTAAGCGAAATTGATCTAAAACAAGCAAAACTGAAGCTCGTCTACCAATATATATACAAATGTAGGCCATTTACGTCATACTTCGTGTCTTAACAATTTACTTCAAATTTTAGCCATTGAAAATATTATAATCTCCCAAAAGCCTGCAATTTTTTTTATTTAGTTACATCTCATAGAACCATAGATGTGAGCAATATCTCATTAGTTTGCAATAGTGTAAGTTCCAAACCACAATGATAGGAGTACAGATAAACTTGAAAGTTTAAAAAACTTCAATACTTCTCAACCGAGGAAAATTGTTTGCAAAATATACAATAAAATGTTTATATTAATGCATTGAATAAAACAACACATATGAAATATATCGTATTTGCATTAAACGCTATTACTATGTTAGTAAAAGTGTATAGGGAGTCCTAATGATTATGAAAACGGGAAACAAGGAAAAGAGAAAACGAATATGTACAACTTTTTATGTGGAATTTGAATTTAAAAACATATGATGAACTTTTAAGTGTCGGATGTAATGATAAAATCATTTTTATTAATTTATTAGCCGATACTCCGCTTAAAATGACATCATCACTGTAGGTAGTTCGATCCGGGATGCTTTTCTTTTCTTTTATTCTTTCTGGTGTTAGGTAAATAATATTCCTTGGAATAGAATTAGTAGCAAATTTCGTTTTGCTCGCTAGAAGCAGGCGTGTTACGCTCACGTTGGGGAGAGGAATTTTTAATGAGAAAATGGGCACACACTTGTTGAAGACACTTATTTAAAAAAAAATAAATGAAAAATTCAGAAAAACGTAAAGTATCGAATGTGATGATAAAATAATTTTTATTTATGTTATTGCCGATATTAATAAAGTCATTTGTTTTATTTTTTGCCGAGATAAAAATTGTCTTCACCTAACACCGGAATGAATAAAAGAAAAAAAAACATAAAAACTCCCAGACCGAATTACCTTTCTTGATTAATCTATTTTGTGGGGAAAAAAGGCTATTTAAAAGGTAAAGTAGATTACTCAGTGATAACGTAAGCTCCGAGGGGTTGTAAAGGATGCCCTATACGATCTCCCCCCTGCTGGGTCGAGTAACAAGTATTGTAGTACGGCGAGCAACGAGTAACTATGTTGTGCCAACCGTTCACCAGTAAGTCATTAACACTACTGGTAATAGTCAGAGAAACAATTCTTTTATAACAGAAGAAGTGTGCCTCCCACTACTCCTCCAAGTCTATAAGAGGCTCGCCCTCTCAACCACTTAGATTAAAATTCCGCCCTCGAGACCAGCGCCACCACGTAAGCAATCTTCTTTTTTTATTTTTTTTTTATTTTCTCACAATTTTTAGCGAGATATCGAATAAATAAATAATGTTGGTTTTTATGCGACATTTAAAGTTTTTAAAAATTATGCATTTAAATTTTACAGAATTTCATATTTTAATATTAATATAGTAATATGAATATTTCGCAGGATAAGGAATAACAAATATATCGTCAGTAGCCTTCCTTATTTAAGTACTATCGTAAATATACTTCTTCCGCTAGATATTGACTAAAATAATGTGTTTACATTCACACAAAACTGTAGTAGACAGTGCAGGAAAAGATTGATTTTTTTCCTGGTAAGAACATTTATATCTTTATTTATCACACATCTTTCTGATGATATATAAACTTGGTATCCATATTACAATCATAATTCCCTTATTTTTCCTTTTAATATCCTTTTTATTCTACAGTTTGGAAACATGCTCGTTTTAAAAAAAATTGCAATATTTATGTAATTTTGAGGTCATTCAATCTCGAATTAAGAACACAGTATTTTAGAGAAACTGCCCGTGGCAATAGAGTGTACTTCATATCTGATTGACCGAACCATTGACACTTATTATTGTTTAAATCTATAAATGTCCTTTGCGATTTTACCGAATACGGGATACTTATCTTTGCTGATGACTTGAACATATAATATCTTCTAATTACCAGGACAAACAATAAATGTTTATAAAATAACGTACACCCCGTAGGAAAAGAATACAAGAGTCATACAATATATAAATTGAAAGATATGTATAAATGATACAGCGAATAACTTTACCTAATACGGATACAATTACTTTAAGCTTAAATGCAGTAAAGTTGGCTTATAAATGAGAGCGTAGGCATCAGAGATTATATCAAGATAAGCTCGTTTATGTGCATAGTTATTATTTGCTTACATGTCGTAGAGATGACACTCTGCGGCTGATGTATCGATGATTAGTTGCTTTTACTTATTATGCAGGGTTCAAAAATAATTACTCAATCTCAAGACACACAGTTTATTTAATCTTAACACTTTTTCTCACGGTAGTAAAGTTGCATAAATGTGGTTGTATCGCAAGTGTTTCTACAGAAAGTATTCCTGCAACAATACTGTACGTGTTCTAACTCTCCACGTTGATACTTCCTACTTCCAGATTTGTAGCAAACTATAGCCACCCCTTACGACGTTTGCAATACTGAAAACTGGTTACTTTTGAACTGTCCTCTCTGTGCGCTAAAAAATTTCCCCTAATAACATAAGCGTATTTTGTTCCAAGAAACATGATCCAGGTTTTTTTGGAGAATAACATTCACAAAACTGCAACTTTGTCATTCATAATTAGACGGGAACTTAATATTTTTAATCATATGTTTTTAATGAGAAATACTATTTATAAAATAAAGTTTCAAATATTTACACGTATGTGAAAACAATAACTTCGAAATTCTTAGAGAATCTGCGTGACATTTGCTTTGTATATATGTTGTGTTTTATTTAGTGGCGAAAATTAAATGTCAATTTAAATTCGATTTTCTATACTATTTTACAATTGTGGGGGATTTAGACGAGAGATAATCTAAATATAATTTATTTATTAAAGGAGTTGTTATTAATTAGAAAAAGGAGTAACAGATAAAGAAAAAGTTACCACGACATATAAATAAAGAAATATTCGAAAACTTCTGTTGCCCTGACACAAATTAAACTACTTAAATACGGCAAGTTAATGTCTACATTTATGCTATTAATTCTTTCCTACTTTTTTTAAAAAAATATATTGTCTCACAAATAGAAGACGCACGAGGTAAGTGAAACTTAAAGAGAGATCTCCAGGGATATTCATAGGTAATGCGTTATTAAATTTATATGTAAAAAACAAACACATACATGTGCGAAGTCTACATAGTTAAATGATTTATTATGTTGTGTTTCTCGCAAGTAGAATCCGATTTATATATAAACATTGCCTACAAACTTAAAAAGTATATATATATACGCCCTTGGAAAAAACAATTAAATCGTGGTTCTTGTTTATTTTATCCATTTTAAACTTGTTGTGCCGGTAAAAGTACATCATAGGTTCCCTATTTGGAGGATTAATAGCCGCTACAACTCATATGGTTTCCTAATATTGAGTCACCAGTGAAATGAACTGAATATTTCATTTAATCGTTTGATTATGTTTTCTGAATGTGTGTTATCATTTTCTTTATTTTTAATTCACCTTTCTTGGCTACCTGACAACGGCAAACAACGTCGATCATATGTAAGTGGATGGGTTTTCAAGGAGCTTTAGTCAGGTGGATTCAGTCCAAAATGTTATTGAATGTAATGAATGTGTTTTTTTTTTTATTTTGACAATTCTGTTTTTTTTTTTTGTTTTTGTTATTTTAATTAAAGAGTCAACTTTTCCCAAGGCCCAAACAACAGTTAATGGTAAAATTTAACGAGTGGACAGTGATTATTGATACAGCAGCCTAGTCATCATTCGTGGAGGAAAGTGGGTAGAATTTGATTTAAAGGGGCGGATAATCAACCACTTGTTTATATTTGAGACACCCATATAGTTGTTAGGCCAGCGGAACACATTTCTAGAAGCGGGCGGTTTTCGGAAAAAGCTTTGTTCATGGAACTTGTGTTTAGATATAGGTAGAGATAGAGAGGATGGATGTAGGCTATAGTGATTGTAGCTAGATAGATTTTAGCAGGGCGGGAATACGCATATGCTCAGACAAGACCTTGCCATTAAATTAAAGATAGAGCACAGGCACGTTTATTCTGTGGAAATGATGTTGTAGTGAGGAGAAGAGGGTGTTCATTACTAAGTTTCAAAAAAGGGGTTAACTGTTAAAGTACGATAACTCAAATGAGCAGCATCTCACCAGATGTAGCAACATTACTCAATTTTAGGACGTATTTGATTCTCACACAACTATAGTATTGCGTCGCGATTGAAATACATCCGAGAGCGGTAGAATGGCGCAGTGATTGTTTTGTTGTTATTGTTGTTCTTGTTATTATTCTTATTCTTCATCATCATCATCACTTATAATAATAATAATAATAATAATAATTATAATAATAAATGTTGCTATTTTTCCTTTATGCATAACAAGTAAAAGTTTCTCACCATATTGGAAAAACTATATAGACCCCCTATAAATAAAAAAAAACACCATTTGTGTGACTTCTACATCTCAATAGAGACGAATTCATCTTTCGTGCGCTATAAGCTCGTTGATTAAATCCTTGTTAAATAGAACATTTGTAATTTACCAAGCAAATATTACTTAAAACAATGAATTGATTTAAGAAAGATTCAACAGAAAGAAAATAGGCACCTAAATAGGACAGTGCATTTAGTTATGAATAAATTAATAACATTTTCTATCGCGTACATCAAACACGAATTTTGTACGTTTGTGACCTAGGCAAACAAGGTGGTTGTATACTTTTCTTTGGTTAGCAGATAATGAATAAACATGTACAGGCATATAAATAAACACATGCACGTATATATTGCCATGCATTTTTATATGTCTATGTATGTGTGCATAATCAAGTATGTGCATGTATAATAAATGCATATATTTGTATATATTTCTATATATTTATTTCATAAATATCTATAAGAATAAATATGTATGTAATTTTTACTATTATATGAAAGGAAATTTGTCTGTGTGTCTGTGTGTCTGTGGGCACGTCCCCTATCGACTAACAAACGTCGGGGTTATTTATTTTTAATTTCACACGAAGTTACTTTATGTACCTGTCAGTGTTCTAAGACAGGCTTCGTATCAGAATACGTTCGTTAAATATCGATAATCGAAATAATCCGATTAAAGATGGAACAAGAATTTGTAACAAAAGTAAACAGCTTTCAAATCAAAACATCACAACTGCATTTGCAGTTTTTTAATAACTACCCAAACCGAAAATCTCGACATATATTATCAATAGTAGATTCCTTTATATGGCCGTGGGCACATTCGAAATGCACGTTTCCGTTTGAAGCACAATTGAACAATGATACTTGAGATTTTCATTTTCAACTTTAATTCAAGCCATTATCATTACACATCCAGTAAGGAAAGGTGTATAAAATTAAAAAAAAGTAGGGGCTTTATTATGACAGGTACGCGTTGGAAATTACTGCGTCTCTTCGGAGCACAATTAAAGCAGAGTTACTCGTATTTGCATATTATACTTTAATTCAAGCCATATTATATAACTATAATTTTATAAGATAGGTCCTCCAAATGCAATATAGACTACAATATATTGTGAATTACATCTTTGCGAGAAGTGTGGAAGTTTTCTTTACATGAAACGTATTGGCTCCCCAATTAGAGCTTTATATATGTTGAATGACTAGATCAAAACATCTCAGCAAAAAAGAAATGTTCAGTTCTGCACTTATTTTATATTCGTATATAAGTTAAGAAGGACAATACTTTACCAGAAGTATACATTTAAAATAGGCCATTTTAAATTTGTTTTAACTGTTGGCTTATGTACATCTTGTAGGTTATAATATTAAGTTAGTAACTGAGTGACTCCTAAATAAAAATACTTACTTTACTATGGTAAACGCATCGATAGGCGATTAAACTCTATGGACATGAACATTTACTAGTTAGAGTTTAAGACAATTTACAGTTCAACCTACTTAAAAAGTGTATACAAAGGATGGAACGATAAATGTGTCGCCCCTACAGCTTTATTTTCAAACGAGTATTGACAAAGATGAATTCAGGTTAATTTCTTTAGTAGTAAAGCGTATATCTATTCAATGTAGCCGACTTCAATTTTAATCACCGCATCCGTACAAGTTTGGATCTGGGAGCAAGCCTTTTTCACAAATGCAGGACAAAGTTCGGCAAATACGGCAGGCTGACTTTGGTGTGTTGAAGTTTTTGTGCGTCATGCTCTCGACTTACGACCAAACAAAGTAACCGGGTGAGTTTAGTTCGGGAGAGAAAATTAGAGCAGTGAGAGAAGGGCACGAAGTCGTAGAATTGCTTAATTCGAGCCTTGGTTTGTTTGGACTTTACGGCTGGTACCGAGTGTTGCTGCCAACGGCCACTTGATTGCACCAACGGATCTCCACTTTTTTTAAACAATTCAATGTACAGTTTAGTGTTGACTTTTAAGCCGGCTTCAATAATGTGAAGTGACATGATGTGGCACGCACTTAAAACCACCCCAAACACTATAACCCTGGCCGAAAATTTATTTTCAACACCTTGGACACGTTCTAGTTATTCGTGGCAATCCAGTGGTGCATTTTGAGGCTACATGCACTGGTTCTGTTGTCATAATCTGAATCGCTAGAAAACATGGATTAACAGCGGTGCATCTCTGATCTCAGTAATGGAAGATTGTGTAATTTTCAGACACGATAGAAGGTTTATATCGCTCTTGGGATTTGTAAACAACTAGTAAACTAGTAGATGGTGTGCAGCAAAAAAAAATGTTTTTCATCCAATGGAAATGGAATCCTTCCGTCTTTTCTAGGGTGACAATTTTTTAGTAGTTGTAGTATGATAACGATTTAAAATATATTACTTTTTAAACTAAGCCTACTCGAGGTTATGTATGAATATTATTATTAGTATGAATATATATATATATATATGTATATATATATGTATATATATATGTATACATATATATATATATATATCTATTATATATACTAGATGTACCTTGCCACGCGTTGCTGTTGCTCAATTTGGGGTAATAGAACATTCTAATAAAAAGAGAAAATGCATATTTCTTAGTACAGCGATTTACTCCAAAAAGTGAAGAAAAGGGCGAAAATGAAAAAAAAAAAAATAATGCTCTTGCAGAATTGGATCCGGATCCTCGAGAGTTACAGTCAATCATGGCTTAGTTAGATCAACAAACGTTGCTAAAATGTTGAAAAGCTAAATCGAGTTTTTTTTTTTATTTTGTATTAAAAAATGTGAGTTTTAGATAAGAGGGGGTTTACTTTACACAGATTCAAAATGGTGTCCCAAACAAATAATTGAAAGCAACGGTAAGGTTAATTATGTTTCTACCTAACTGGATAATGGTTTTAGTGTTTTTATTCAATGTAAAATGTTTAATCAGTTTGAAAAACACACAGTGTCTATCGTTTTATTTGAAAAAGACAAATGATCACTGATTGTTAAATACGTTAAGTTTGGTAAAATCAGTTAAAAACTAAAAAAAAATATACAAAACAATGTCAGACACCCACCGATTATATGTTATCGTGACATAGGTTGATATATTCGGTGGGTTTCTGACAGTATTTTGCATAGTTTCTTTTAGTTTTAACTCATTTTGCCAAACGTAACGTAATCAACAGTGTCCGCCACCATTTATATTTTTCAAATACACCGATAAACACTGTTGTTCGAGCGACTAAACGTTACATTAAATAAAACATGTTAGTATTACTAAACACAGATACGAAAAAGTTGTCGAAAACTAAATATAACAAATCAATGTTATCAAAGGCAAGATACGTTACTTTTCTGCTGTTAAGTTTGGGAAAATGAGTTAAAACTAAAAAAAGCTATAGAAAATACTGTCAGGAACTCACTCAATATATGTTATCGTGATCTACGCTGACATATATTCGGCGCTTTTTAACAGTATTTTGTATAGTTATTAAGTTTTAACTAATATCCGAAAATTAACAGAGAGTCTGCCGCCATTTGTAATTTTCAAATATAACGGTAAACGCTGTGTTTTTTCGAGCGGAATAAACATTTTACATTAAAACATATTTATAAAAAATCCAGTTTTGTAATAAAGTAACATATGTTGCCTTTGATAATATTTCTTATACATTTGTTTTTTGACAACTTTTTCGAATCTATATGTACAGTAGTACAACCCCAATAAAAAACACTAAAATTATCGAGTTAGGTAGAAATGTAACTTATCTCGCCTTTGAAAATATTGTTATATATTTGTTTTTGTTGACAACTTTCTCAAATCTTTGTGCAAGTACAAACCTGCAGGATGTATTTTTCTGTCTAATTTTATTTTTGGTTTTTTAAAAAAGTTTTCCCTAGTTTTCAAGGGGTATTTCTTTTTTACATTAGGTCTACATCCACAATTTGTACTCTGTTGAATAAGAAAATCTAATTTAAAATTTGCAGAGGCAAGTACTTTTTGAGATATACATGCGTGTACTATACACTATAATTCACTGGCGGCCATGAGTAAACACCCTTACCTCCCCATATTAAGAATGGCTTTCGGAATAAACACCCCTAACACACCCATGTAAAACGGCTTTTGGTATAAACACCACCATTCTCCCCATGTTAAGAACGGCTTTCAGAATAAACACCCCCAACCTAATTAGGTTTAAAATTGTGGAGGTGGAACTTATGGGATTAGTTACCAATTGTGTTTTTTTCATAAATTGTTAGGTGAAAGCACAAAATAGTGACAAACCATGGCTAAAAAATAGTTGTTTTCTTGGTAGGAACTCTTCTGTATTTCACCTAACAATTTCTTTAATAAAGAAAAAGCATTCATATTTTCTTATATAAAACAACTTCTGTAAAAAACAGAAAAAGTGTACTAACAATTTTGTTAAAAAAAGTTTTCTTAAAAAAATCCAAAAACTTTAACCAAACAATTTACGGTAAAAAAAAGTGAAAAACGAAACAGTTTTAAACGCGGCGTTAACCTTGTTTTTTTTTCTTTTAAGTTAAATTTATCTTTCACAATATATTTTTATTTCTTATATAATTTAACGATCTCTTTTTTTATAATGAATTGTTAGTTGAAAGAACATAATAGCTACAAAACGGCGAATTTGCACGGATGGCCAGCACAACAGGCCGACTCGATACTTTTAAGTGAGGGGGCATGCCCAATATCTGCACCGGTTAAACGTGAATTCGATTTTTAAAACGAACTATTACAAATGATTAAATCTATTTCTTTATCGGAAACTATACAGAACGAATAATACGAACGAATTATATATATTTTATAAGCATTTATTTAACGAATTATATATATTTATAACTATTTTTTAATCAGAAAAACGAACGAATTATATTGATAACTTTTTATTTAACAGAAAAACGACAAAATACAAGCGAAATGAATTCGATAATGAAACAATTATATATATATATATATATATATATATATATATATATATATATATATATATATATATAATTGTTTCATTATCGAATTCATTTCGCTTTTATTTTGTTCGTTTTTCTATATATATATATATATATATATATATATATATATATATATATATATATATATATATGAGACATTAAATATATTGTTTAATATATTTGATGAACGAGATTCCGGACAGTGACAATAAAACCAACGTCTCTTTTATTTACGCACTGAAATATTTGTTCACTTTTAATGTACATTTAATTGTAGAACTTTCTCTTGTTTTCAATAAAACCAATGCTATTGTCTCACAATCAGTGATTTTTTTAATTTTCGCATTTCATTGTACAGAATTTAGTGTTAGAAAAAGATGATCACTTATACTGATGAAAAAGGATCTACTTTAATAGGTATTATTTGGGGGGGGATACCTTCCTTATCATTTCCTTAACATAATGTAAAGGAAAGTAGTGTATTAAACGTATGTTCGTCCGCACACCAGGCTCTATTCAATGGCAAAAAATAATAGCGTTAATCAGTATTTTTTGGGAAATATGCTGCTCAGTCAAGCATGCAAATTCGTGCTTGTATTTAACAGAATCCACATATAAGAAATTAATTGAATCATTATGTTAGATTATCAGATAAATTTAAAAATATATTAAACTAAATGTTTTGACTTCCCCTTCTCGGGTTGTCTCAATAAAACATCTTATATAAATATTGATGACTTTAAAACATGGAATATGCACTTGTAACAGAATGCTAGATAATCAGACATGGAATATGGCAGGCCAGTAGTTTACATGCCATATAAAACGTGTTTCGGCTATCATTATTGAAGATACATAACTTCAATGACTGCATACAATCTGTAGTTTTATGTCACATATAGTAATTAATATAAATCTAGCGTAGTGTAATGTGTTGAAATAATATATATATATATATATATATATACACATATATATGTATATATATACATATATATATGTATATATACATATATATGTATATATACATATATGTATATATACATATATATGTATATATATATATATATATAAATATGCACGTACACCATGTTTTAAGGTCACTTTAAACATATTCAATTATGTAGCATACTAAGCTGCATTGGTAAAATAATATAAAAATGTATAATATGCCTATTAATAATATAAATATGCGTCTATATAGATATGTGTACATGCACTGACAGACAGACCCACACAACCACACGTGCATATACACATATATACACACATTTATATGTATTCATAGATGTATATACATATCATATATATTGATATGTATCTATAGATGTTTATACATATCATATATATTGATATGTATTGCACTATTTAGTAATGTAAAACAACTGTGTGTAATCTGATTATTTATAAAAGTAAAAGACGCAGTGGTAAGCTATAAATATATATGTATGCATATATATATATATATATATATATATATATATGTACGTATATGCAGTCAAAGCAACAGAATAACGCACGCATCCATGTATCTAAATATCTCTCAATCACGCTATCTATCTATACAAAAATATTTTACACTCTTTGATAATATGGTTGCAATATTTTGGATATCTGAAAGGTAAACTATTGCATTTTTACATAAATGTGGCACAAGGCCGAAAACTGGCCTTCGTGTTTAATTTTCCTTAACTAAAATATTATTTAATTAACTAGAATCGTTCATCACATTACCAGATTCACTCCATACAAATCCTAACTAAAACTGGAAATCCTTATATATATATATATATATATATATATATATATATATATATATATATATATATATATATATATAATGAAAAAATCATTTCGTAAAATAACTACACTACTGATAATTTTGGCAGATAGGTAGTTTTGTTGGTCAAAAACGATTTATGTCTCAATGACAACTAACTTTTTTTAAACACTTCGAAAATACGCTTACATCATTAAGCCTTCGATAAGGTATGGCATAAGGTCCTACTTCACAAGATTTCCAGCTACGGTATCCCTGGAAATGTTTCCTCAGTCATTAAACCTTTTCTCTCCGATAGGTTCATAAGAGTGGTTGTTGATGGGCAGAAATCAGAGGCCCATAGTATTAATGCTGGGGTCCCTCAGGGGTCCATCCTAGACCCAGCTCTCTTCCTGATCTACATCAATGATCTCCCAAAACACATACTTAAATCATTCGTTGACATCTATGCTGATGACACGACCATTTATGGCAACATATCAAAGGCCGTAAATTACAAAGTTCTCTCTGATTCTCTCTCCTCTGATCTTGAGCGCGTTGTACATTGGGGAAAGGGGTAGCTGGTAAATTTTAATGAATCTAAAACCAAGCGTCTATTTTTACATCATCAACGCTCTGATCCCTATCGGGCATCATTTGAAATGGATGGCTATCGTCTTGGTGAGGTTTCATGTTTTGACAAGCTTATGAGCTGGACCTTTACTCCTGATCTGAAATTGAACACCTACATCAGCTCTCTTGCCGAGGACGCTGGGAAAATGGTGGCATCCTTCTACCGCCCCAGAAGATATCTCACTACTGATGTAATTCTCTATCTGTATAAAAGCCAATTACGTCCAAGAATGGAGTATTGCTGTCACATCTGGACAGGAGATGCTAAAATCAACCCTCATGCCTTGACAGATTACAAAATTTACGTCGTGGTTTATTGGGGGATGGCCTTTTCTCTTCCCTGAAGCCTCTCTTCCACAGAAGAGACGTAGCGAGTCTGTCTTTGTTTTATCGTTATTTCCATGGCAAGTGATCATTTGAGCTCCAATCTCTCGCCCACCTCGCCAATCTTTCACGAGAAACCCCGTCTGGCTGACACTACTGTCTATTATTTCCCCCACTCTTTATCTGTTCATATATCCAAACATAGATTCCATGAACAGAGTTCTTTCTCAGAAGTGCACGTCTGTGCAACTCTGTTCCGTCGTCCTGCTTCCCACATGACTACAACTTGGATGTCTTCAAATCCAACATAAACAAATTCCTGACAAACCGCCCTCTTAAATAAGGCACTCTATGTAAACTCCAATTCTATACTGTACACACAATACCCCTTTTCTCTTAGTGGACTCCGGGCCTTGATAAGTGGCGGAGCTTATGTAAAAAAAAAAAACTAAATTAAAGCAGAATCCATGTATTTCGTTCAACTTGCTTATAAAAGAAAAACAACTTTAATATAACGATCGGTGTATATTCCTTGGCCACGATAAAGATAGCACAGTCTTTTAGTATTTTCCAAACAACACAATAAAACAAAAAATAATTCTATGTGTAAAATGTTTAATTTCAACAACGAAAATTAATTATATGAAAAGGATTAATTAATATTTCCTGAAAGTTATATAACAAACGACGCAAATCATATCACCGTTTAGGAATGGTAAGGGTATTCATAATGATGCCAACGATAATGCTAGTATTAAAGTGGAAAATTCCTCACTGTATTTCCCTAAAGGATGGAGAAGAATACACTATTCTCATGGTCGACAATTTAGGAGATTATCAAATCGACTAATGACATTCCATGTATAATAAGCCAAAACGCTTTAACGAAGCCGTTAATTACATATATTGCCATCAATGAAAAATAACAATAAAAAACGAAAAAAGATTATTTTACAGAAAATAATACCTGTATGGTAGTCAATCTTTCAAAGGATAAATATTCAGTTCTCCATGCTGGGTCTTTACAAATATGACTTAGAAAAGTTGTTGCGCGATACAATAAAATGTACAGTGTAGAATATTGTTTACATTTTCACCGACCACAATCCCAAAACAATAAAATATATATTTGTATCGCAAGAAACATTAAACTTCAATAAAGTAGACGTACGAAATGCATACTTAAATGACCAAATGAATTGAAATTTATATTACTCTCTAATGATTTATAATGAAAAACAAAGGTGCTTGTGAAGCTTAGTAAATAACTGTGCGGCTTAATGCAGAGTGGTCGATACTGGCATACAATATTTCATGATGCTTATATTGGACAGCAATTCAAACAATGTCTAGTGGAACATAGTTTGTATACTCAGAACTAAAGCAATAAACTACTGATTTTTGTAAAATAGATGGATGAAATTTTTATCGAATCAAATTGTGATTTAGCAAAATATCATGGATTCTGGGAATACAATTTACTCATGAAAAATGAGTGTTTACAATGAATAATCGAAGTACATTGGAATAACCTTATCACTGATTGGAAAGCAAGAATGCAAGATACGCTCTACACCTAATATGATATCAATAAAATACAGATTCAGAATGAGGAATAAGTGACAATAACCTAAACCGTCAAATGATAAGCAGCTCTATCTATTTTATGGCTGCTATGATACATGGCATGCGTTATATACTAACCAAAATATCACTAAAATTATCAATACCGGCAATGAATGGTTTAAAAAAGAGCCAACCATGCCCCTCGTTTTTTAAAAGGGAACTAAGGAACATAATTCAGGAAATCAACAAATCCTCTAAAAATAAAATATCGGGGAACAATGAAATCCGAAAAAATATACATGGATATTGAACAGATTATCAAAACAATGGACCCATAGTTAAATAAGAATCTAAAAAGCAACACAATGAAACTCCCTGTACGTATAAGCAGGATTCCTTGCGCTCACCCATAATGCGCAAGAAGAACTAAAAAAACTATTCTTAAAACTCTTTTAACCCCAGAATAAACAAACAAACCGTAGTAATTAAATTAAACCTGTATAGTGTTAGCTCAGAACCCACTAAATCACTAAAGATCTAAGCATGTAGATATCAAATATAACTTTATAATACATAAAGTAAAAAAGAATCCACTATAGCAAATTACATTGCATAAAAAATATCGCCTGTATGTTCTCAAAATCAACAAAAAAATAAAATTGAAAAGTTTTGCCTCTAATCTTGCTGTAATTTTACTTTCAATAACTTTTCACAAAGCCAGATATATTTTAAAATTGACCTGAGTAAAACGTAAAACTGCACCAATCTATTTTCTATTAACATGTTTACATACTCATCCGTTAAAATTACTTTTACTGAAAAAAAGAGACCATTATCTCTGTATATATTATCACAAACACCTATGTGCTTATTGAAAGGCGTGTATCCATTAAAATTGAATCTTTTACTTTTATTTTGTGCGCACTTCTTTCTAATTTCTCGAAAATGTTCTAATTGTTGTTGTGTTTAATCTTCCTGAACCAAAAGTTAATGATTTTTTAAGTTCACATATTACTCCTTATAAAAGAACATGCTTGTCCAAGTAGCGAGCTATATTACGGGATGACAGCTTTCTTTTCAAAAATTAAACACTGATTTTTTTCAAGGAAAATCAGTTCTTATTTGCAGCCACGTAGGTTGGTTATAGAAGTTAAGTTATGAATTTGTAATATTTCTGTTCTAGATGCAAGTGTTAATATTATATTTATTTAAGTTTTAATCTTTATCTTTATTTCATTGTTTTATTTATTGTGGAAATGTTTTTTTCGTGGGAAAATGTGCCGATTCTATCTGGCAAGTTCATTTGAAATAGAGCATAAATAGATCTGAAAATGCTGTTCTCTTACCCTCCTCTGTTCACACGTTACTACTTATAAAAGAACATGCTTGCCCAAGTAGCGAGCTATTTCAGATGATGGCCGTTTTCTTTTAAAAAATGAAAACACTGAATTCTATTTCAAGCAAAATAAATTCTTATTTACATATGCTAATATCATATTTATTTCAGTTTTAAATATTTATCTTTATTTGATTCTTTTATTAATTGTGTAAATGGGTTTCCTATGGAAAAATGTGCCGATTCTATCTGGCAAGTGCATTTGGAATATACATTGTTTTTTTTTGTTTGTTTTTGCAATAGATTTTTTGTCCATAAATGTTGTTTATATGTTCTAAGTTGATAGTCTAAACAGATAAGACAATTATATTCATTTTCAGTAAGTGGGAGAGGAATCTTTCACCATACCTCCCCTTAAACACGCCAAAATTGAGTTTTAAGAGGAATACTTAATATTTTTAATAGAACATAGACAATGGATTGTGGATGCGTTATCGGCAGTTCCTGTTACTCTTGTTTCTCTTTATTTGTCACTCATTCAGCATATTTTTAAGAGTGATTTTTCTGACAAAGGGAGGAAAAAAAGCTGCATTCTAGTTTTTTTTTTTAATTCAATTTTCACCCAAACAAGACACATTGCCTTTTTGAAGCAGGAGGCTACAATCAGGGACATAATTTGCAGGGGAATTATCAAAAGGGATGAGTAGAAAGATGTTTGTTCATATTACATTTGAACTTCTGCATATCAGTATAGTTGGGAAAGCAGAATACCGGAAGGGAGTTCCACAGACTTTCCGTTCTGGGAAAGAAAATATTGTAGTAAAAGGCTTTCTTGCACCTAGGGATCTTTACTGTAAAGGGTTGAGACTTAGTGGCTTGTCGGGTTTGTCGGGGGTAGTTACGTCGAGGAGGTACAAGCGTTTTAAGTTCGTCAGAGCATTCACCATGAAAGTATTTGTAGAACAGACAGAGGGATGCAATATCTCGTCGATGGGACAGAGGCTGAAGCCTAGATTACATTTCAGGACCTATCAGGTGGGCGACTTTCTTTTTAAACCAATCCAGGAGTGAGAGACAAGCAGAAGATGCACCAACCCAGATGAGACAACAGTACTCCATGCATGGGCGAATGGTGGCCTTATATAAGTACAGGATACTTTCGGGCGTAAGTAGTTGTCTAGCACGGTAGTGGTAGCCAACCTTCTTTGCAACAGACTTGGCAATGCTCTCAATGTACCTATTCTAGTTCATATTCCCTGTAAACGTTAGGCCGAGCAGTTTAAAAGAAGTACTTTTCAGCAATTTGTTCTTGGCCATTGCTATAGGTGGTAGAGAAGGTTTCTTGTAGTTATTAAAAGAAAACAAGCTTAGTCTTAGCAGCATTGAATGTTACCATCAATTTTTGCCCCCATTCCACAAATGATTGGAAGTCATCCTCTACTGTTTCTGCCATTTCCTTGGATATGTGTTCATTTGATTTCCCCTCTATATGTTATAGAGAGTGGTGTCATCGGCAAATATACCCATCTCCGAAAGAATTTCATCAGGGAGGTCATTTATGAATATCACGAAATAATAGAGGTCCAAGAATAGACTCCTAAGGTACTCCTACAGTTATGTCATATTGTTTAGATGTACGACCGTCGAGAACAACTTAGATTTTTCTCTTACTTTTTTTTTTACAAGAAACTCACCACTTATCAAGGCCCGGAAGCCACTCAGGCATAAGGGTTACAGTACGTTGTACGTTAGTGTTGAGATTTCATAAAGTGTCTACTTAAGGGGACGGTTCATCAGGAATTTGTTTACGTTGAATTTGAAGACATCAAAGTTTTAGTCAGGTGGGAAACAGGCAGATGGAACAGAGTTCTACTGGCGTGCTGTTCTAAGAAAGAAGCTGTGTTCAAGGAATTTACGTTTTGATTTAGGCTCAGATAGAGAGTTAAGAACATTTTTTACAGTGGCTTCAGCTAGACGGGTGTTTATCGTAAAAGATTGGCGAGGGGGGCCAGAGATTGGAGCTCAGGCAAGCACTTGCCATGAAAATAACGGTAAGACAAAGACAGACTGGATAGAGGCTTCAGGGAAGTGAAAAGGACATCCCCCACTAAGCCACGAAGTCTATTTTGTACTCCGTCAAGGCAGGATAGGCTATTTTTTGCAGCTCCTGCCCAGATATGGCAACAGTATGCCATCCTTGGACGTACTTGCCTTTTATATAGATAGAGAATTGCATCAGTAGTGAGATATCTTCTGGACCGGTAGAAGGAACCCACCATTTTTCCAGCTACCATGGCAAAAGACTTGATGTACGTGTTCCATTTCATACCAGGTGTAAAGGTCAAGCTCAAAAGCTTGTCAAAACATTGAGCTTCTCCTACGCGAGAACCATCCATTACAATTGATGCCAGATGGGGATCAGAGCGTTGATGGTGTAAAGATAAGAGCTTGGTTTTAGATTCATTAAAGGTAACCATCCACGTCTTCCCCACTGAACCACGCGCTCGAGATCAGAGGAAAGAGAATCAAAGAGAACTTTGTCATTTACAGCCTTTGATGTGTTGCCGTAGATGGTCGTGTCATCAGCATAGATGTCAACGAATGATTTAAGTATGTGTTTAGGGAGATCATTGATGTAGACACGGAAGAGAGTTGGGCCCAGGATGGACCCCTAAGGGACTCCAACATTAGTATTGCAGGCTTCTGATTTGTCCATCGACCACTACTCTCATGAGCCTATTAGAGAGAAATGATTTAATGATTGAAAAAACATTTCCAGTTATACCGTAGCTGGAAATCTTGTGAAGTAGGCCTTTATGTCATACCTTATCGAAGGCCTTTGATATGTCAAGTGCAATTGTCCTATAAAGGTAGCCTTTGTCGAGAGATTTGCTAATCCTATGAGATATAGCCGTTAGCACATCTGCAATAGATGTTCAGAAGGATTTAATTACATTATGCATTTTCCAGTGATTCCATATAGTCTAATTTTCCTTAGAAGATCATAGCGTCATACCCTGTCAAAGGCCTTAGCTCTATCAAGAGCTACCACTCTACTCTCCCCTGTTTTGTCTAGTGAACGGTATGTGCGTTCAGAGACTACGAAGACATTTTTTTCTGAATAGATACAACACTTACTCCCGAGCATATATCTAATACTCATTTAATTCTTTATATCAATTTGAATATTACCTTACATGTTCATTCTATCTCTAAGCGAAGAAGAATAGCTCATAATACTGTATTCAACTACTTCTAAAAATTAGATAAACTCAGTTACAATATCAGAAGTGCTTCGGGCCTGAACTAGTCTACGCACTTGTACAATAAACCTCAACATTATGTGCCTATAATTCCTCTCAAAACCGCAAAAATACCGCTGATAGCATGCTACGTATATCCTATATATACTTTAGCTCAAAGATGACTGCCTTGTCTGTTTTTCTTGTCAAACTTTTTTTTTATTATATACTTAAATTCTCTCTCTCCTGATCACTAACCAATCAACTGCTTTGTTTCCTAAGTTGCCACTAAATGTAATCCGTTGCACGTAACTTAAAGGGGGCCTTGCTCTTGTTGGCATTATTTCGCGTAAACAGCCGCCAAAGATGTCGGAAATTTTATGTTTATATGGCTATCCTTGTAGGCATGTCACTAGTAAGGGTGCTGGAGGTAAACGTTTTATCTGGGCTGACCTCATCCGCCTGATAGTCAGGGATCCGAACCTTGGATTAACCACTAAAGAGGCTGGCCTATTAGCAGGTGCAAATTACTGGGACTGCTGTATTGCCATCCGGTTAATGGATTATGAACCATGCAGTAGCTTCTGATGGGACATCTCGATGCCATATTAGTGGGTAATTGTCACGGCTTTACTCTTTCATGTGCTACAAAAATATTTCTTAATTTCTGTTTCTCTCTTACTTTCACTCTCTGCCCTTCTTCAAGCAAGTCTGTCGACCTAGTCAACAAATCTCCAACCTCCATCCTGAAAAGTATCAATAAAAAAATACACGATTAAGCCCGGATCTCCAACTTCTAACGTAGACCTCCGCTACCATGTATCTTTCTCTAACATCAGTGGTCTGCGTTCTAGGGGTTGAAACCCAATCACAGAACATTAAATCAGCCATATTATTTCTAAGCGAAACTGGCATTGGACAGCCTATTTCCATAAACGAGTTCGTAATTAAAGGATACTCAAATTTAACTTTAAAAGATTACCCCCAAGACCGTCATGGGCATCGAATAAATGCCTATATAAATGATGACTTTCCCTGTGGTAGGTGCATCTCCAAAGAAGATCATAACTTACACTTGCTACAACCACTGCATTTATATTTGCTCTCTATCGCGCTCACAACAGCTGAGTTACTATCTTTAAAAGCACGTCTGAGAAAATTGACGACATCCTATTTGCTTATCCTTCAGCTAATATTCATATATGTGGAGACATTAATGTTCACAATGTGGAATGATTAACTCACTACAACCGATGACGTGGGGAGCTTCTCTCATGATGTCTTCATTGGTTTTTACCTCACTCATATTGTACACAAACCCACCAGTTTGCCCAATACTTACGGCCAGTATGCAAGTCTCCTAGACCTGTTTCTTCCAACTTGCCCCGGAACGTGTTCAGCTTCCGTTCTGACTCTACATGAAATGGGCTGCGCACAGACATCACCTTTTCCATTGCTCCCAGCGTAATAGATGTACTGAGACTAAAGCCAGCAACCACTGTAATAAAATAATAATGGACGCAAGAGCGTTGAATGCCCAGTCCGTCAAGTCCAAAGTAGCTGAGCAGCGGTTTGGTTCGCACCAGTTTGGGCAAAAAGCAAAGAGAATTCTAAACAAAAGCGTAGGCTCTATTGATGGAGGATCATATATTGGAGCTCAGACGAGCTATTGCCATGACAATTACGATAACGCAGAGACAAACCCGCAGCATCTGTTCTGTGAGAAAGAGGTAGCAGCGAAGAGAAAAGGACAAACCCTATGAGGCTACGAAGTCTATTTTGAACCCAATCAGGACGTTCTTTCAAGCAGCTCCTGACAAAATGTTGCAACAGTACTCCTGTAAAATACGTATATTATCTCCCGCTACTTACTGGGGGGGTAAGAGAATTCAATATTTACGAGGGATCGGAATTTTAAATTATTTTTGTTTCAATTACAAATTTTATGTTTTATTTTCACATCTGAATGAAAAACTTCATCGGCATAAAACTTGGAATAACAATAGGGAAAATGTTCCTTCCTCAATATTTATTCCAATCATAATAAATAATATTATAACTTTTTTTAATGAACTATGCGTTGGAATATAAATGTATTATCAGACATTGTGAAATATTTACATAACTTTATTTGTCTTGCGTTTTCTCACATTCTCTATCACAATACATGCATATATATAAATATATATATATACATATATATGTACATTTATATACACACATATATATATATAAATCTCTAACTATCTATCTATATATATATAGAGAGAGAGATTTGTTTATATATATATATATATATATATATAACTACTTCATTTACTCACACAAATTTAATATACGAAAGTATAGATTTATGCGTAAACTTTAAGTATTTACTTCAAAAGTGCTCAATACGTCGGTAGAGCTAGTTAGTAATTTATAAAATATATATGGCGATTAAGCTACACTGAATATTCTGCGTTTATCCACTGTAGGATTCGTCAGGCGCAGAATATTCAGAGTAGCTTAATCGCCATATATATTTTATAAATTACTATATATATATATATATATATATATATATATATATATATATATATATATATATATATATAGAGAGAGAGAGAGAGAGAGAGGGATAGATAGATAGATAGATCCCTCTTAAATATTGAATTCTCTTAAGTAAGTAGCGGGAGATAATATACATATTTTACAGCAATTCGTCTTGCAAAATGTGTAAATGGATAATAAAAGTCATAGACATAACATAATCTTTGAATGACTTGATAAAAAAATTAATTAATTCTCCCTCCACAAATTCCGGCCATTTTCATCAAATGGGAGCTGGCAATTAACTTATTCCAGAATCTACCTCTTGATACTTAAACAACCGCTTCATAACTTTTCGAATATATGCACTATTGTCTACAAAGGGTAATAATTTAAACATTTTTACCAAATACAATTATAATACCGACCATAAAAAATTAAATACGGATTATCTTACTCTTACCTATGCACACATTGCCGACTCTGTCATACCCCCCAAAACACACAAACCATGAAAAATATGAACAAGTACTATTGTTTATTTTTTGGAGTTCAGAGTGACTAAGAGAAATATACATGATCCTTTTTTTGTTTCAATTGACTTTGCTTTATAACGGGGCGTTCGTTTTGCCCTGTTATATTTACATTTACTTTAATGTGGGTGAGTTAAATTACTTTGATTTTTTCTACGATTAGCTAGATTTTAATCACGCCATATAACGTGTCTATAAAGGGCTAGCCAGAGATAGACAGAGAGACAGAAAATAAAAACATATGTAGATATTGTACGCCGTTCAATGTTTTTTCTTTGTCATAAATGAAATGTAAAAATCTAGGAAGATAAAGAGAGAGACAGAAGGAAGGAGTACGATATATACAGGCAGGGAGAGAGAGAGAGACAGAGAGAGAGAGAGGGGGAAAGGGAGAAAGAGGAGAAATAAAAACGGGTGTTGATATTTTTCGACGTTTGATATTATTTTCATGTCGAAAGAAAACTAAACATTTAACGGGTGTAAAGTTTTTAAATTCTTCTCTCTATATCTCTCACCTCCTCTTTCTTTCCACAACACTCTTCGTATATATTCACTGTAACTCTTCTTTCCTGTGCTACTTCTATAAATATATTATTTAAAACACACTCTCTCTCTCTCTGACTCGCTCGCTTTTATAATTTCTTTTTTCTGCTGAAATAAAAATAAACAAACATTCTATGGCGTCAACGTTTAAAACATTAGTTTATATTTTATCATTTTCTCCCCCTCCCTTCTCTCTCTATTTAACACGCCCGATACACACACTCCAAAATAATCATTCCACTGTGTTAGCGCACTTTATCAGTGTTTTTTTTTACTCTTGCTCTCTCTTTCTAGCGCGCTTACTTTTTACATATTTTTCTGCCGAAAGAAAACAAAAACAAAAGTGTTATTGCGTCAACACTATCTACAAAAATCTTTAGTTCTTTTCTCTAGCCCTCTCTTGCCCGTTCGCTTTTACATTTTATCTCATGCCGCCCTTCTGTATACATTCTTCACCACTCCCTCGCTCGCTCTTCTCCCATTTTAATTATTATTTCTCGAGAGTGTCCATTTTGCCATGAAGGCTGCTACGATAAATAGCCATCACGAAAGAAAAAAAAGGTCTACCTACTTTTTATCCCGCTTTATTTACGCATTCACAAATGGTCGTGAAACAACAACTATCAGGATACAGTCTGGAAATAAATAACTACATAAATTATTCTATTTACTAATTTACTGACGAATATGCTTCTATGATATATTTATCTGTTTTTTTTTGTTTTTTTTGGTTTGGTTATTTTTTGCTGGGGGTCCTTTTAAATAACTGAGGCCTAGCTATAACAGTGACAATAATATCAGGAACGCATATATTATGCTAAAATATATAGAAAAACGTTTGGTTGTCATAAATAAATAACATACAAAGTATGGTATACGAGTTTTCATTCGAAATAATTGTTAAACAACACAAAGATAATAAAAAAGTAAAAAAAAATATTATTACTCTTTGCTCGATAATAAAATATCAATAAAATTGAATATCTGGTAACCTACTCTTATTTCTGATGAGTTTTTTTTTTGCAGGAAATACTTTTTCCTAAAAAAAGTTACAAGTGAGTAAATTTTATTAGTCTTTCACTCATTTTCCTATTTGTTTTTTCAGGTGTCTTTTTTCGGAACTTTCATAATGTTATCTTTCAAACATTTTCTATTTGATTCAGTTTATATATCTTGACTGGTTTCCTCACTATTTAATTAAAAGTAATTACTATAAAACTGCTAAGCTTATTGGTATTGTATGAAAGTATGAGAAACGTAAAGATTTATGTATATTCTTTTTATAAAGGTCAGCATTGGTTTTGCCACGTATCATGATAAAATTTTCTTCAAAAATCACATTGCCGCCTCTTAACTGTTCACCTTTGCTAGATCGTACGTTTATTTTGCTCTCAATACCAAATATGTGAAAATGGACTTGCTATTGAAATGAATTCTATCTTATTGTTTCTTAGTCCAAACGTACGTTCGCATACGGCACACGCGTTTTTGTTTCACTTTTCCATAGAAATTTCACAGCTGGAATTCTGAAGTGAAACTGTAATCTATCATGTTACTTGGGAGTACATCATTTGTCTTCACATGTAAATTTTGCTCTAGTTACGAGATATTTTCCAAATGGTTTTTGTAAACATTCAAACAATTATTGGACCCTTTCAGTATGTTTTTTTAGAAGTTTGTCGGGTGTTACATTTAAAGCATAATATGTTTGCTTACTTTACAATGAATGCAACTTTAGGACCTGTAAATAGCATTACACATTTTGGAAACTGCTTTTTTTCCTCATAAGTAAACGATAATAATTTTCCTCCATAATTTCCTGTTTGCATATAGAATTTCAATATTACATATAAATAATGATTTAATGATGCATTAAAGTTTGTTTAATATTAAAAAATGTTAATCGATTTTTTTTTTGGCAAATTGTAACCAACTAGGACTAAACGTGTTTCGGCGTCGTACTTTGGAAGTATAGCACCACGCGAGGAAAGATTCTGTAAATGATCCTCGCTCCACGAAAACAAATTAAACTAAACCCATCCGGACATTACAAATAGCGTGTATGAACGGCCATGGAAAAAACTGAATCATCTGGCTTCTACGGTCGGTATGGCTTGAGAATGAGAGTTAGATCACACACTGCCTCTGTTTGAATATTCTTTAGTTACACTTTATATTTTTATAAACATATTAAACCTTTGTATTTATCTATCATGAGAAAGTTATTGCAATTTTTGTGTGCTAAAATTTGTTTATAATATATATAGTCGCCATTCAAAAGAAAATTGTGGAGGTGGACCGAATCTAAAAAAATACCGTTTTTTTATTCAATTGCAAGGTTAAAGTACAGAATAGGTACAAACACCCTCTTCTCCCCATGTTAAGAATGGGTTTTTAATAAAAACGTTATTATTTCAGCACTGGCAAATAAGTGCACGAGTACTCAGTTTCTTTAATAAAGAAAACACATCATATTTTCTTATATAAAAATACTTCTGTAAAAAAAAGACAAAACGTGTACTTTCAATTTCTGTTTAAAAAGTTTTCTTTAAAAAACAAAAAAATACAGTTTAAAAAAGCAAAGAACAAAACATTAATCGGTATTCATGCAGAGAGTGATCCGTGCTGAAATAATAACGGTATTATTTAAAAAGCCATTCTTAACACGGGGAGGGGAGGGGGTTTTGTACCTATTCTGTACTTTAACCTTACAATTGGATAAAAAAACATATCATAACACTTTAATTAAACCTGGACATATGATTTAAAAAAATAGCGCGGATCACTCTCTGCATTAGCACCGAATGTACAGAATAGTTAGAAAACATCCTTCCTCCCCATGTTAAGAATGGCTTTCTAAATAATGTTAATGCTTCAGTACTGTTCCTTGTCTGCTTAAGTTTAACTTTTGTTTATTAAATTGTAAGGTGAAAGTCCAGAATAGTTACAAAATACCCCTATTCCCATGTTAAGAATGTATTTCTAAATAATTACGTCATTATTTCAGCAGGGTAGCTTCTCTGCATAAGTATCATGTTTTGTTTTTAAATTGTTAGATGAAAGGGCAGAATAGTTACAAAATACCATCCCCATGTTAAGAATGCCTTTCTAAATAACATTATTTCAGCACGGTATTTTCTATGCATACGTACTACTTATTTTTGTTTATTAAAATGTTAGGTGAAAGTATAAAATAGATGCACAACTCCCCCCATTTAAAGAATAGCTTTCTAAATAACGGTGGTACTATCCTTTGTTTATTAAATTGTTAGGTGACAGTATAACATAGTTACAGAACACCCTTACTTTCTCATGTTAAGAATGGCTTTCTTAATAGCATTATTTCAGCACGGTACCTTCTCTGCATAAGTACCATCTTTTGTTCATTAATTGTTAGGTGGAATTATAGAATAGTTACAGAACACCGTCCCCATGTTGAAAATGGCTTTCTAAATAATGTTATTATTTTAGCACGGTACATTCTCTGAATAAGTACTATGTTTTGTTTATTAAATTATTAGGTGAAAGTACGGTACTCATTCAGAGAGTGATACGTGCTGAAATAATAACCTTATTGTTTAAAAAGCCATTCTTAACATGGGGAGGGGAGGGTCTTTTGTACCTTATCTGTATTTTATCCTTACAATTGAATAAAAAACATACAATAAAACTTTAATTAAACGTGGAAATACGAATTAAAAAATAGCGGGGACCACTTTCTGCATTACAACCAAATATTATTTAAGCACATTACCAATCCATAAAATTTCTTCGAAAAAAAAAACACCTGTACTTTTACCAAAAAATTTATAGTTTTAATAATAAAAAGTTCATATTTTCTTTTATCGAAAAAAAAAACAAAACAATTTCGACTCAAAAAGCAAGCGACAAAGATTTTTGCCTGATATAATAAAGAACAAATGTTTAAATTAAAAAAATTGGAAGATAAACAAATGAGTTATGTTTTTTTTCCTTCTCGAGTCAACAGAAAATGAAACCTAATTCGTTTCGTCAAATCGTTGTGTGTGAAATGTATTGAACCGGAAGTTCATTTCTATCTACAAAACAGGTTCACACTAACGGCTTACGAAAAACATATTTATTTTATTTAATATTTTAATAATTGGCGATATAAATTTATTTTAATAACATAGAAACATCCAGTGACTCTAAAGATGGGTGGTCTGAAAATTTCAAATAAATTGGTAATGTAGAAATAGGGTTGTATCAACTTTGAACGAACCAAGAATTACATTTATATATATATATATATATATATATATATATGTATATATATATATATATACTCTTGTAAAATGTTATAAAAAAAGAACGTCAGAATAAATCAACAACTTTTATTACAATGCATACAATGGGTGGGTTGTTTATTAATATTTGAATAGTCTATTATTAGGTAACTAAGTTTAGTTCCGCAACAACACCCCTACTACACTTATAAATCTTTATGCTCTATCATTATCTTTTATTGTCTATTCATGAACGTCTCGATTATTTTTATTTCTTCTCTAGAAGTCGTGATTCCAGTGTGATTTAGGGATTCTCAATGTACAACATTTCGGAGACCGTTGCAATATCTTCTACTTCTTGGGGGGGCTCATTGTTCAGGAAATTCTATTTCTTTTGACCTGCAGAAAAACGGGTTATTGTCATTTTCTTGTATATCAATCGCGAAGTTTTAATGAAACTGTTGATTACTTGCATGGCTAGACTCCGCCACAAGTAATTAAGTGTCAATGACACTTACCTAGGACCTGCTTGCAATACTATATCAAACAAGAGGCGATATTTTGCTAGAGGTTTCATCTAGTGTTGTTAACCTTCGGAAGAGTATATTTTGAAAATCAGTTTGCTCCTATTATTTTGCTGAACAGAATATCTTTGGGTGACCTTGGCTCTCAGAAAATAATGTTTAAAAATTATAGGGAAAATATACGTGCGACTGGTGCCTGTTACAGTGTAACAGACATTTTCGTAATAGTAAACACTCATTTGTAGTCTCACAGCTATTTACTGGTGATATGCTTGGTAGGGCGAATTCTCTTTAGAACGCGGTAGAGTACCCTACCTCATTTTTGAACTCTTGGTTTGTAGTTGGGCGATCTTTTCGTAAAGAACGTACTATTTTAATTCAGTCTACAACAATATCAGTAAGTCTGTGCATTCTGTTTGGCTTTTTCTGGTTTAGAACAAGAATAGTTTCTTTTTAATATATTTTTCAAAGCATGGGGGTCTTTTGTATTTTTTTTTCGTTTTGCAAAGTTTTTTTTTGATTGGTTTGTACATAATTTAAATTCATAAATCCAGTTCGAGCCCAATGTGATAGTGGAATTCCCTAATACATAGGCTTTTAATTTTTTCCTCTCACTCAATTGTGGGACGTTCACTAGAATTTTTCCTTTAAAGTTAAGTTTAGCATCATTATCAGTGTGTGTTCTTTTGCGTTTCGTCAGAATTATTGGTTTATTCAATTTGTTCCAAATATTGTAAGTTACTATCAAAAGGTGGGATCCTGAATCGAGTTGCCTTTTTATTTCTTTTTCATGAATTTTCATAGTCACATACTTTCGCAAACATTCTCAATTATTTTAAGTCTCCACCAAGCACACCCGAGTGTGTTATTTAATTTTTTTCGCAGTGAGCACCTTTGTGTCCTTTGTATTACTAGCATATAACCATTTTCTGCATCAAAATTGACAGTCTTTAACCCAATGTGAAGTTCTACATCGATTGCACGGAGACAGGATTTTCTCTTTCTTCAAATTCATTTCCTAGAATTGTGTCTATATGTATGCACGTTTTCACTAAGTTGTGTTTTAGTTATGTACGCGTTTTTAAATTGTGTTTCTGCTTTTATATCTGCGTGACATTAGATTCGATATCAATCGAATTATGTTTAATAATTTCCATATTCTGGCAGTCTTCAGTTAACTGATTTTATGTTAGGTTTTTTTTTCATGTTCTAATTTTGTTAGGGTATACCTTTTAATTTCCGCTTCACAGCCAGAAGTAAACACTTGCGGAAATACGAAATACTTAAGATCGTCTGTATTAAAGCATGCAAGTTTGAATTCGCCGCAATGTTTATTTTTCATGACTGCGTACGTTGTGGGATTATCTTTCTCGTTCTTCTGCAAATTCAAACAGGATCAGGAGAAATGGATTATAGAGACGTGCGAGCTAAATAGTTCTGTTAGAATTTTCACCGTCTCAGCGAAATTTTATTCATACCATTTCCAAGATATATAAAAAAATTGTTATGATCGGCAGACTCTAGTTTTCGTAATAGTAAAATAACCTTTTTCATCTCAGACCACTGTTTGCAGTGAATACTAAAAATATGTTCATATTGACGTAAAAAGATTCATTGATTTACGTTCTTAAGATCCGTATCAGAAATTATCAATCACTTTCCATACTGAATCTTATGAAAATGAGGTAGTATTAATGTATTAATTGCATAACTAGTCTTTACATGTGCAGTTTATTTTCATAATTGTTGGTCTCTAGGCTCATCAGTTGTGCTTTTTTTCATCTGAGTGGTTGTAATGTTAGACAATTGTTGTTCTTGTATTTCCGAAATTCACGGTGTTCAGACTGACTAGGCTTGTGTGTTTTTGAACAACTCAGGGAAAATAAGACTCTATTTTGTTCCCCTTAATCCCTTTGTAAACGGATGTTAATTATAGTTTTGAACTCATTGGAAAATTTTTTCTTCAAAAGTGGATGTTATTTTCACACACATGAATATATATGATCACATAATTATTCAATATTTTTTAAAAACAAATGTCTTTCCTTACAGAACAGAAAAATGTTAACTGTGACGAAAAAGGCCGACCATCTCATTTCTATTTTTATAATTAAAAAAAAAAGTTGGCTGACACACTTATTGAATGAGGCTAGAAAAAGAAACACGATTAATTTTTATTGCCTTTCATTTGTATATACGGCTGCGCCAAGATGTCGTGATAAAAGAAAAAGTATGAAAATATTTTAACTTTCTACGAGATTGTAATTCGGACTTTTTATGTCAACGCACGTATTTGATTTTCGCGGGATCCTTTAATCTTTTTAATCAGTGTATATGGAACACTTGCTTGGTTAAATTCAGCTTTCCGTCATGAGTTATTTTGAACGCTGGAGGTAATTGCTTATTCGATTGAAATCCGACGTTGCCACAGTTATTGCCCTGTTTAAAGGTTACAAAGCAACACAGAAAGTAAAATAATGCAACGACATATATTGCAAAGCATACAATAGATTAGTTGTTCGTTGTAGCAGACGAACAACCTGGATTCATTCACTGGATATCAATTAACATATAACTGCTTAGTTTTCTGGTATTTCAAAAGATTTTCATTGTTTATTAATAGGTAATTAAGATTAGTTTCGCCACAACATATATTTAGTGTGGATATTTAAATTATAAAAGCGTTATTTCAGAAAAAAGGTAAACCTGTATTCTTCTTTCTGAAGGTTTTAGAATTGATTTCTCTTTAAAACAATATCGTCGACTCGATTGCACTCAAAGTTAATATGATATTATCCAAATTGATAAAATCAGGTCCATTTTGTAAATACATTCGCTGCTGTCCAACAATAGAAAAGTAAGTTTTAAGGTGCGTTGAAATGTAAAACGTGCATGAAATAATGTCGGTGATACTCTATATTTTGGATGAAGTCGACTTTAAATTTTTATATATTCATTGAAAACTTTAGAATATATGTAGAAAACAAATTAAATATGGGGATCTATCAGTGTAAAATGACGACGAGAATAATAATATTTAATAGAGGGGCTGCATTTTACGCATTATCTTCAAATTAAAATATATTTAAACAATAAATATGGTTAACTTATCGTAATTATAGTATATACACTTACTTCTGATCAAATGTGTATATATTGTATAATTATTCATAACTGAAAAATTGTTATTTATCTAGAATATATCAATTCCTATGTTATTGCAGGTATTATTAAGAGTTAATGATGTAATAATTTTAAAAAGTGCAACATTTGCACTTTTTTGTATATATTATGTATTAAACTGTACCATATATTTTATAGAATGCGTATAATCACGAATGTATATACTCTCACAAGGGGGGTACACGCCAAAGTTGTATGCCTGTTTAATTAATTTACAGAAACGGAGGTCATATATATCTTAAGTAAGATATACATAGATGATTAAGCGTCCATTAAGAAACCAATGTAAACAAAAGCAACAGAAAATATAAAGTTTACGAACTTTAAAAACTGCAGAGTGAGATGGACATGTGACCACGTAGTATTCATGAGAAACTTTAAAGCTGGTGGCGAGGCAACGAATTTTGTTAATCGCATGCCAGAGATTTGATCAGTTAGAAAAAACATATTGTTTTAATAACTGTAGTAAATGCCTTTTGTTAAAACAGATATAAAAGCCTACTCAGATCTATTTATTTCAGTTTGGTCGTTCCTTTCCAAGGCATCAGGCATCGAAGGGTCGGAGATAGGTTTGAAATTAAGGGGCATGGTTCAAGACAAACAGCCACATTACATTATCATTTAAATAATATCGTGGTGATTGCGGTGCCATATCGGGCTTAATATGCAACCCTGCACTAATATCGCGTGTGCTTTCCCGAGGCAACAATCCTGTGAATGAGGTTTCGGCCGATACTCTATTTGTATTGCTATTATGAACATCCAGTATATCCAAAACATCTCACTCAAAATGATAAGTGCATTGTGTGCTCTTAATAAAATAAGATTAAACTAAACGCAAACTCAAATACAACCACTTTATTTCTCGCTTTGGCCTTACACAAAATAAGACTATGGAGAATCCTGTGTTATAACCCTGATATCTGAACACTAAGTTATCCTGATCTCCACCACAATACTCCCTCTAACGTGCCCAGTAATCTCCAATATTGAGGTAAAACCTAAGCAGATATTTGCATCGATCTGATTTTATATTCGTTACTCTTTCCACTTTGACTTGAGCATTTAAATAAAAATTAAATGACCAGACCTTTGTGTGACTTAGACTAAGCCTGTAACATTATGTTTGCTACTTATATTTTCTCTACTGTTCCCAATGACCAATAATTCTAATTTAATCAACTCAGTCTCTTGCAGCACAGACGCCCCACATATCTTCGCTACTAGCTCCCAAGTATATGCATTTGATGATTTGGGTGTCAACTATAGTTATTGGCTTTCGTACTCTAGTTAAACACACAGCTGGCAGCAGAAGACAAAACGTTTCTATACCGCATTCCCTGGAATAGAGAACCACGCTCCAATCCCATCTCCTAAATTCATAGAATCAGCAAAGCTTACTATAGATCAATTTCTTGTACCAGTGAGTAAAAACCACACGAATACGAACTACACAGTGATAGTAGCAGACATCGCCCAAAACTCTCGACCTATAGTGGAAGAGACATGCCTTAAAACGACAAGCTACAATAAGAAATCTAACAGAGAAACAATCAGTGATCACAACACAGACGCTCTCTGGAAAAGTATCGTTTACATTACTTGCGGTGCTCTATTCAAATGATGTTAATTAATGGGTCATATACTCTATAACTAATGGGATACTATGTTATCAGCCCTAGACTTATCTAGATCTTTTTACAAAGTTTGCTAGGGTTAGCTTCTAATAACAGTAACATAATGTTATTACTAAACATATAGTTTGTATAATCAATTCTTACTTATATGTTAAAAAATCCAGATTGTCATAAATGACCGATCATTATGGATTGCCGTACATCAAAACAACATGATATAAACACATGTATGCGACAGTGGTAAATCTTAGACCTTTATTAATATTGATATTCATAAACGACCTCCCTGTTAAAATGATTTCTGAGACGGGTGTATTTGTTTATGACACCGCGCTCTAAAAGAGACTCACGAACACATATATAAGAAAATTACAAACATTCTATCTAAAGAATTCAGAAAGTAAAATTTCAAAAAATTGCATTTATGATAAGGCTCAATGCTGCTTAGAGAAAGCTTATGTCTCATAATAATTATACAGATAAAAACGAATCTTATAGGTATATATATATATATATATATATATATATATATATATATATATATATATATATATATATATATACCCACAGTAAAACTCCTTTAGTTTGAATTTATTCTAAAGTTGGACTTCCTCTCATTTCGAACTTTCTCTCATTTTGACTTCTTCGTAACCTGGACTTTCTCTAAACTTTTACTGTCTCGACATTGAAATTGTATTAGCATATTTGATGCGGAGTTGTAGTAAAACTGTTTACATTGTTTAGTCAGATATTGCGCAGAAATGTTAATATTGGTGCTATGTAATTAATGTTGATAATTAATTTACACTAAGTGTAATTTTTTTAAAAAGATTAACATAGTGAAAAACAACCCATTACAATGGTTTGCAACTCTAGAAGAAAACAAGTGACACTGACTTTACTCGAAAAACGTTAAATTATAGAAAAATAAGATGATGGAGTTGAAAATAGCGTTATATTGAGAAAGTATAATATTGGAAGAAATACACTGTTTTACATAAAAAAAAGAAAAAAGAGGAAATATTTAAGGCTATCTATTTCTCTCCACATAAAAGACATGACAAAAGATGATTCTTCGCAGAGCAAAGCAAGTTGAATACGATCGAATATTGCATGAGTGGTTCGTAGCAAAACGGAATGAAGGTGTTGCAATATCTGGGCGCATGTTAATTGCTAAAGCAAAATCTCTTAAGGAAGAGTTGAATATCGCAGAAGATATGAAATTCAGTGAAGCTGGCTTAGGAGCTTTAAGAGTAGACATGGTATAAGACAATTGACAACGTCAGGAGAACTACGATCTGCTGATACACACGCAGAATCAAATTATTGTGACAAATTGAAGACGAGCATTGCCAATTATAGTTTAACACCAGAGGGTGTTTACAACACTGATGAAAGTGGCACAAATTGGAACCGCTTACCTACAAAAATCTTACCCGTCTGAGGATCAGAAAATAAAAGGATTCAAATTAAATAAAGAAAGACTAACAGTGATGGTATGCGCTAATGCTTCTGGAAATCATAAACTTAAGCTTCTTGTCATCGGCAAATCAAAGTGTCCCCGAGCATTGCAACGAGTTTCGCCTTTTCCAGTATCCTATTATTCTTCACGAAATGGAGAATGAATTAACAGTTGTTTAAAAAATGGGTTTTGCAAGAGTTTGTGCCAGTTGTCAAGAGGCGTTTTCTTGAATTAGTTAAACCTGATTCAAAGAGCTTGATTCTGTTGGATAATTGTAGAGCACATCCTCCTGAGTCAGAAATAGTGTCATCTTGCGGGAATATTTTTGTGTGCTACATACCACCTAATGTTACTTCTCTCATCCAACCTATTGATCAACGGATTATTTGGAACTTTAAATGTTTCTACAAAAATAAGTTAATGATGAATATCATAAATAGTGCCGTGTTCTAAACGATTTTCAGCGCCATTTTACTATAAAAGATGTCATATATTCTCTCGCAAATGCATGGAATCAAGTTTGAGCAAACACATTAACAAAAGCCTAGGGTAAATTATGCCTAGCACCAAAAGGCGTCGGAAGTGAAGGAATCAGAGAATACATCTCGCCTTGAAAATATTCTGGAAACCAAACTATTACCGACCAATCACGCTGTTCCTAAATCACTCAATGAAAATGATGTTGAAATGTGAGCGCAACAAGATGAAGAAACTACTGATCAATATCATGAAAGTAATAATGGTGAAAAAATAGCGACAGTTCTTATTCTCTTGACCCTAATATAAATAACCAAGAACACTCTGATGAAGCAATATCAGTGGATGATGCAGAAAATCTGTGGACACGGTTATAAAATTTCTAGAAAAAAGTCCTTACTTTAGTGACAACTAAGTTTTGCAAGCAATTTCACTCCGAAGAGATATAATCATAAAGAAGTTACAGAACCAAGAAATTGTAGATTTTCGTGATCGCTTACGGAATACAATGGCAGTGGCCGAGAGTTCAATCGATGAAAATAGAAACTTCAATGAGACTCATTCAATGAATAACTAAAAAAACTGCATTTTACATAAATGTATGATTCTAGTAGATAATAACTTAGGTAATAAATACCTAACAAGTAGGAGTAGATTTTATTTATTTTCAATGTTTTTTTCCTGGTAATAATATTTAACACTTCTAACTTGCAATATATCGTAAACTCAAATTAATATATGCTTGAAGTATTATATAGCAATGACTTTCATTTACTATTCCTTAATTGTAGAAAATTAAAGTTAACATCGGCACATTTTTTATCACGACACCTGAACAGCATCCTCTAATTTGAACGTAGCGCATGTTCAAGTTATAGGAATATATTCTATATTGTTTTATTCAAGTTTCGCACCAGCCAACGCACAGTGTTACCTTAAAGTAGGGGGCTACTAATGGGGACATCCGTTGCAGGGGTATTATGAAGGGAGAGGAGTGGCAAGGTAGATATTCCATTACACTTGAACTTATGCATATAAGTACAGATGGGAAAGCAGAATCCCGGAAGGGAGGCCCATAATCTAGCAGTTCAGGGGAAGAAAGTACTGGTATAGAAGGCCTTCTTACACCTATGTATCTTTACTGGGAAAAGGTGGGATTCAGTTGTTTCTAGCGTTTTTCGGGGGTATTCAGGTCGATGGAACACAAGTGCTTGTAGTTCGTCAGAGCAATTACCACCATTAAAGTAGAAGTAGAATAGGCAGAGGGATGCAACACTTCGTCGATGGGAAAGAGGATGAATCCTAGTTCAGGACACACACATATATATATATATATATATATATATATATATATGATTAGAAAACTCAAATGACCTTGTAACGATGTATGTAACCCACTTTCTGGTTTACGACATCCCGTTGCGCATGCGCGCATTACCTGCGAACTGAAATATTAAAGTTATTATTTCGAATATATTATTTAACATAGCAAGAGTGGTGTTTAAAATAACTTAAACGTAATACAGAAATGAACGATGTAAAAAAGGCAGACATTTGTTTATTTGGATAATTTAAAAGCAGAAAAAGAACAAAAAAAAACAATTAAGATGCTGAAAGATTAACGTTTATATTTCGAAATTATTATTTAACATGAGAAAAGGGGGGTAAAATAACTTAAACGTTCCAGAAATGAACGATGAAAAAAAAAGCATATATATCAAAATTTCAATTTAACTATAAGTATCATGGTATCTGTTCAGTGCACATTTACCCATAAACCATTTATAATTCAGTAATTATAATTAAAAAAATAATCAATCATAATTAACAGAAGCATTCATAGAAATCTATCTATATTCTTTTTCATTTTAATATACTTTCAGATGTGACTTTTATGTAAAAAAAACAAACAACTATTTTCCTTACCTCACAAGTGTCACGCTCATACATGAATTACATAGCTAATATAACAGAGTGACACAAGGGGTCATTGATAGTCCAGTATATTATATAAATAACGACGATTAACATTACAAATAACACTATTATACCATCAAACACACACACACACATAGACACCCACACACCCATATATATATATGTATATATATATATATAAAGGAGATTAGAACAATAGTCTAAAGAGCAGAGTGTATTTTAATGTAATAATAAAATTACTAGTTTAATTAAAATACAGGGAAAGAAAAGTGCTCGTTGTAATTTAGATATATAATATGCTCGATAGGTAAATATCCTAGAGCAAATTTAATCACATTACTATATATATATATATATATATATATATATATATATATATATATATATATATATATATATATATATGTATATATATATATATATATATATATATATATATATATATATATATATTCAATTAACTTTCTTGGATTTATATTTTTGGATTTTACTGTCATTGGATAATTTCCATTTCACCAGACTATCCCTTTACGTGTAATCACCATTGTCTTCACCATATTCCCTATACTTCACTTTTTGTTATCAAGTAATATCTTTGACTTACTTGCAGTTTCATCAAATACTTTTGTATGCAAAATCCGATCCCGCATTTTGCTAATTCCTTCCCTTTGGTGAGAAGGAAATTATTCATGTAAACTCCGCGGATTAATAACTATCCACTTATCAAGTATTTCTTTGTCAGATTAAATATATTTTTAACTCTTTTTCAAAGTGTTTTTAAAAATGCTTTATTAACTGTTTGCTCTTGTGTGTATATATATATATATATATATATATATATATATACGTATATATTTGAAATAAATCTAGCGAATTGTAATGCTGTAAATTATATTGTATATTTCTTTCACCATGTTAAGATGTTTCATTGTTTACAATACCTGTTTCGTAGTGAAGAAACAATCATATAATTATCATCTCTCTTATAAATGTAGTGAATATATTTTTGAAGAAAACGATTTACTATATAATATATAACTTGGTGGTTTTCCCTACTGATAACATGTTTGATAGATTCAGAGTTTTCTGCAATATATAAAATATATATAATATATCTGCAAATTGTAATATATACATATAATATGTATATGCGGATTTTATTTATTATTATTAACAGGTTAATACAATAAAAACGTATTATTTAGCATGTAATTCATCATTCTAATAACATTTAGTTATATGTGTGATCTGTAAAGTTCATACACATAAGATGTGTGGATTTCACATTGTTTTAAACAGTGTTTAATATATTACTATTATATGGTAACTTTATAATTAAATCATTTTAAATTTAATCATCGCTTTTCGGGTCTACGCGCTATTTTTTGTGTATAGTAACCTTTTTATATTATTAGTAAAGGAATTAGATAGCATCGTCGCAGCAAATAATGTAATCCAACAGTGCGTATCAGGTGGTATTCAGTGCAAATTAAAGAGGAGACTGATAAATGTGTTTGATCATTTTGTAATAACTTTCTTTTTATACTTCTCTTTAAGATTTTTGGGTATTTCTCTAAACAATTATGTATTAAACGTCACTATATGTTTTCAAAATAGCAAATCAAATTACTAGTTCATATGCCAATTTCAATTTTATTAACAAACAAAATAAAGTTTTCGTTGTATGAATATGCCTGAATTAGGAAATATACTGCTTTATATTAATATTTGTAAATAAACGTCCTTTGATCAATCATCCCCTAATATAGAGTTATCTTTGGGAAACAGGCTTAAACACACTGAAAAACAAATTTGTAGAAATAAAAAAAGCAGGATGGTCTAAAATTTAAAAATTACACCTTTTTTCTAGATTCATTCACTGAATAATTACCTTCCTTTTTCGTGCAAGTCTATTGTGTTACTTTGGGTTACTAACTTGTTTTCTATGAGATCAATATTTTTGTTTAATTTCTCATGACAAAGTCACTATCCCAATGTTACAAGGATGTCTCCATTTAAGGGCAAGTGAATTATAATATAGTTACAAATATAAGAAACAAATGTCAGACGGACAACACTGTGATGACTTGTAACGGTTCTCGAGGATTAAGCAGAATTTTACTGATTAACAAGAATCATATTACATTGGTTTGATAACGACCACATTGTAATACGGGATAATTAAATCATGTGCCCATTATGGGACGTTTATTCTTGATAGAATGTTTAAACATTTTTTGCGTGTACTTCTATGGCATAAGCAATTTACACATACACATCTTCATATTATAATCCAATGGTGATATATCACTGTGTTTTTTTCTACGTTAAGATCGCTCTGTTCGCCGACAGGTTTCTACGAATTGTTGGTTATGCAGGATATTAAAACGATATTATGATGAGAACCTTTTATTTTTTTTTACGTGAGTGTTCAGAAGTATGGTCTATTGTAACTCAAGTAAGATACTTAATGACCAGAAGACAAATTGGGCGGCGTCGATTGTAGTTTTTTGTTTGTTGAAGCATAGATGGTTTCGCTCGTAATTCTTCTTGCTCATTTTCCAATCGGCTACGCAACTGACAGCTATCTGAGGTTGCCTTTTCATTCTACATTTATGGCCGCCGTGATTTATTAGCTTATCGTCAAAAGAATATATACATGTCAATCCGGTACGATGATTTACCTAGACCAATGACCGGGACATCAGTTATTAGCTATACTTTGTTCTTTACACAATTTAATGCGTTTGTGTGTCATTACGCACACTCAAACTCACACACGCACAAGCGCGCACATACACCCCCCATATATATATATATATATATATATATATATATATATATATATATATATATATATATATATATATATATATATATATACATTCAAGAAAATACAGTGAAGGAAACAAAAAGGATCACAATTAGATAGCAATATGAAAAGACAGGATGACTATGTGTGCAATAGAGAGAGTGAAGGAAAAAGAAATATAGAAACTAAGGTGTATGTAAGAAAATTTTGAAAATATTAATAATAATATAAAAGTGAAGAGCGCCACTACACTGCACGCGGTAAATTTGTGTTTAGATGATGAAAAAGAAATGACTATATGGCCAATTATTAACACGAAACATAATAAAATACGTGTGAATGGACCCCTTAATAATGTTACATATACCAAGAGAGGTTATCAAAATTAAACTACGAATATATATATATATATATATATATATATATATATATATATATATATATATATATATATATATATATATAGCACGTAACAGAAAAATAACATGCAAAGAGGTATCTTTCAAGGAGATTCAATATCACCATTACTGTTTATTATATCCATGATGCCCCCGAACAATATACTGAGAAAGTGCTAAGCCGGATAGAAGTTCTTTTACACGGACGAAAAAATTAAAAACCTGAGACACATGGACGATGTGAAACTCTTCGCAAGGAGCCAAACTGAACCAGATGCATTAATAAATACCACCACGATCTTCAGCCAGGATATTCAAATGGTGTTTGGTATGGAAAAATGCGCACTACTAGTTATGCGAAAGGGAAACCTAGAGAGGACATGGAACTGCCCAACCAAACGGAGGTGAGAGCATTAAGGGAACAATACGCCTATAAATACCTGGAGTACAGGAAGCATACATTATCACCGCAGCTTAGATGAATGAGAGAATTTGGAAAAAATCCCCCAGGAGAACAAGAAAACTTCTCGAAACTAAATTATATAGCAGAAACCTAAGAAAACGCATAGATGCATTGGCAGCATTACTAGTAAGATGCTCTGGACCGTTCATAGCGTGGAGTAAGGAGAACTGAGACAACTCAACCAGAAGACCAGAAAACTCATGACCGTGCACAACGCACTACATCCGAAGGACGATGTTAACTGCCACTCCGTAAAAAGGACAGATGGCGGGAGAGGGGCTGGTTTATACAGAAACTTTATAAATGATACAAAAACTAGAAAAATACTTAATGCAAAACACTGAAAGAATAATCATAGAAGCTAGACAATGGAAAATTCAATACAACAGAAAACGGAGAGACAACTGATAATACAAGAAAAGAACAGTGGAAAACAAAACAACTACACCGAATATTCAAAAGAGGAAAATAACGAAAACATTTTGACATGGATGGGAAAACACTTGGACATGGATGGATAAGCCGAGCAACAGGATCTCTAATAACTGTAGCACAAGACAACTCGATAAGAACCCACCACATCAAGGAAAAGTTCAACAAAACAAGAAAACAGAATATGAGGACTATCTCGACACGAGAGACGAGACGATAAATAAGTGAATCCAGAAAACTTGTCCCAAAGAAATACAAGAATAGGCACTACCAAGTGGGATGTGTAGTACACTGGGAATTATGTAAACAACTGCACCTCGAACGTACGGACAAGTGGTACAAACATAAGCCGGCAATATTACTCGAAAACGAGAATTACAAAGTCCTACAACCCATCCAAACAATAATACCGGGTGTCGTTATAATTAACAAGAAAAAATCCTGTCAAATCGTAGACTTTGTGCTTCAGCTGACCACATGGTGAATATCAAAGAAATGTAGTAACAGAACAAATTCACAGAACTAGCCAGACAGCTAAAAGAGATATAGAAGATGAAGAAAATCAAAATAATAACAATAATAGTAGGAGCAGTAGAAATAAGCCCAAAATACTTTGTAAACAGAATGGGAGAAATTGGAATCCAAGTAATGACTTGAAAATACAACGAACAACGATAATGAAAACAGATAAACTATTAAGAAAAAATACTTGGGTGTTGAAACTAACACGCAACAGCAACAAGAAAAACTGCTGCAAAGGCAAAATATAAAACACTACATGCAACCAAGACCACAGAAACCACAACTCCCTTAGTTCTCTAACCCAACCCTATGCCCATTGCCACATCATTGCCCCCCCAACCAAAAAAAGAACGAGACGATATAACCAAGTAGTCAAGGAGGAAAGAAAGACCGATGAACTAGCCAGACCTCAGCCGAATAAATTCGAAGAGAACTGGGACCTTGAGGAGGCTTATCACCACTCAAATTCCAGCAAAGACCAATAGCTGCTGCCAACGAGAAATCAATAGCAAGCAGCTGTTGCGATAATGCAAATTTATTTGCAAATGTAATCGAAGGTATTGGAGAGTACTGGGACGCTGGGGAGACTTGCTGTTTCTCTGCTTCCAGTAACCCCCACAGGCTGATTTGAGGGAAATATCTATGAAGACCTGTGTGAAAGCTCTTATATAAAGCCAATAATATATAAGTTTTATAGGTAAATCATTTTAATTATATACAATAATCATTAGCTATAACTTTACTCTTGCCATTGTTTCATCTGCTATTTTCCTCAGTAACATTTCTTTTTTTTAAGACTGACTAATTACTGAAAACTAATATATCAAATATATGAAAGTATCGTTTTACTAATTTTACCTATTTCTGGTTTAGTTGGGTTTATCAGGTGGGTGCTGGGATTATTATTAAAGTCCCATTTGTGGTATTTAAGCAGAATGTATGACTCTCCAGGTTTCAATTTGCCAACTTTATAGCTAATTTTTAATTCATCGGTAATTTGTTTACTTTCAGTATTTATTATATCTACGTACTCGCATTCGTGTGTGTCTAGTTTTTTGTAGTTTTTTGTAATGTTTTCGGTGATTAGTTTGGTGTATTCTTGCTTGTCTATTTTATAAAAGTAGCTGGTTTTATCTGCTTTTACAAAATTTTATTAGCAAAACTATACTTTCTAGAGTAAACAAATAAATCAAACAAGACCTAGAATTAAACCAGTGGGCAAATACTACCGAAAAAATCACCTGTATTAAAAATATAGAAAACAAAGATAAATGTACGTTCATACAGTTTGACATCATAGACTTTTATCTCTAGATATCTGAAGAACGTTTTAACATTGCCCTAGAATTCGACGAGGCATACACTGATATATCCTCGGAAAAAAATCAACATTATGAAAAAATGTAGGAAATCAGTTCTAATAAATAATAATAACCAATTGATAAAAACAAAAATGAAAGATTTGTTTGATTTGGCGATGGTTGCCAGAGATTCTGCAGAGGTATCAGATCTTGTAGGGTTATTCATTCTATATACCCTCACAAGCATATTCGATACTACGGATATCGGCTTATATAGAGATGACGGACTTGGTATAATAAAAAAAAACTCCAACAAAGTCACGGGAGATAACTTTTAAAAAATCATACACAAGGAAATCAAAAAAATTAGGCCTAAAAGCGGACATATCAGCTAACATAAAAATAACAAACTTCATGGACGTAACGTTAAACTTAGATAAAAACACAGATGAACCATACTTCAAAGATAACGCTACTCCAATTTACGTAAACCCTAAGTGTAAACACCCACCATAAATTATGAAACACATTCCTAACTCGATCGTAAGTAGACTCAGTAATAACTCAAGCGATGAAAATGCATTTAACATGTCAACCAATATCTACGAAACGGCCCTTAAAATAGTGGATACAAAAATATCGATATCAAATATGAGCAACAAAGCAGGAACAACTATAATAAAATCAAACTTAGAAGAAAAAGAACTATAATTTGGTATACGGCCCCATACAATCAAATGTTAAAAACAAAACTTGGCAAGAAATTTCTAGATCTTATTGAACCCACTTTCCGGCAACAAACCCCTTACACAAAATCTTCAATAAAAATACCTTGAAGTTATCTTACAGTTGTTGCGAAAATTTAGAGATGATAATTAAAGCACATATTAACAAAATACTAAAAACAACAATGTAAACAATAACAAAAAAGCAATAAAAAAGTAGACACCATGACAAACATATAACCAACACTAGCAGAAATAAAAATAATAATAATAATAATAATAATAATAATAACAATAACAACAACAACAACAACAATAATAATAATAATAATAATAATAATAATAATAATAATAATAATAATAATAATAACAACAAACGAACCTCGGACAAGAGCAACCATACCATAAATAAAAATACTAAAAACGAACAAGATAAATGCAACTGGAGACACCGCACATTTTGCCCAGTTTAATATAAATGTCTAACAAAAAGCGTATTTTATCAAGCAACAATATTTGCGAAATAAAACCCGAATAACAAGAAATATTACGTAGGAATGATTTCCTTAGATTAAAAACCAGATGCTATGAACGCAATAGTACATTCAAAAATAAAAATAAAACACCGTATAAAAACAACACTAGAGAATAAATACTGGGAACTCAAAGAAAGCGGACATTCGCCGGTAGTCGAATGGAAAATAATAAGACAAGCTACCATGTGCAGACATTTAGATTATCCATGTAAATTATGCCTTCATAAAAAGTTGTTATCCTATACTGTAATGAACCCCAAAATCTATTAAACTGTAGACGAGAAATAGCAAACAACTGTGTTCACAAACTTACTCTAGGAACGCGATAAAAATTGCTTGAAACTAACAAAAACAATAGAAAACAAACAAATAAATAAATTAAAAAAACATAAATATGCATAAACAATCACACATTTATGTATATATATGTATGTATGTGTGCATGCATGTGTGTGCACATATGTATATTTATATATATATATATATATATATATATATATATATATATATATATAGTGTGAAGGAGAGAGAAAGAAATTTGGAAAATCGGCTGCCTTAAGCAATTACCCTAATTCTAAAACATATCCTTTGTTCGATAAAATGCATACCCATTGGCTGAAAGGAAGGGGCGCGGTTATACTAGAAAGCTGATTTGCTAACTAAAATACTCAACATATATAAAAACGAGAAACAACTACAGAATTCGCGCATAAGCCTGACGAATCCTATAGTGGATGAAACGTTGAATATTCAGTGTAGCTTAATCGCCATATATATTTTATAAATTACTAACTAGCTCTACCTTCGTATTGAGCACTTTTGCAGTAAATACTTAAAGTGTACGCATAAATCCATACTTTCGTATATTAATTTTATGTGAGTAAATTAAGTAGTTATATATATATATATATATATATATATATATATATATATATATATATATATAACTACTTAATTTACTCACATAAAATTAATATACGAAAGTATGGATTTGTGCGTACACTTTAAGGTTGCAAAAAATGAGCTGAGGTGTTAGGAGAAATAAAAACTGAAGCAAAGAGAATATTCAGACATGTAATAATACAATGAGGGGATTGCAAACATGACTTGGAAAAGGAGAGTTTTAAATTACTATCTTTAAAAGATAAGATACAAGTTATAAAAGCATTTCATCCAAGGCATTAACAGTTTAAAACAAAATGTTTTACTATACGCTTTAAAAATAAACGTACAAGTTTAACAATTTAATTTAAATAGAAACAAATCCTACCATGGATTTATTTTATATAATTTACACTTTGTTGCAATTTAAATACATAATCTTTCATCTAGCAATTAATAATATAGATATAAATTTTTCAATATTTTTTGAAATCCTAACAAAAGTACCCGTCGTCGACTGGGTTCAAAAACAGCCTGCAGAAAATGGACTCTGAAGTATAAAAGTATGATAGGTTATGAAACGGAAGGGATGTAACGAGATAGCTTCGATTTTGGGAGTATCAAATCCAAAGCAAAATATGATGAAAGTAAAAATAAAATAGATAAACCCCATAATTTATTATACCATACATGGCGACACTGAACCACTTATCACAATATTCTGTGGATCTATATTAAAAACCCTTGTTAAACTTTGTGACATATTTCCATTCTATGGAGGTTAGCTGCTAACAATCACCCCATAATTTTATTATACCGTATTTCTTAAAACTGAAACATAATTACCAAAGTATACTTACGCAGATAGATATGAAAAGTCTTTAATAATGTGGTTTCCTATGTCTGTCAAACTCGGTAGCTTGGTCTATGATAGCGCTTGGCTAATCTGATACGTGTGAAAGAAAAATGGAAATCAAGAAGAAAAGAGAAAGAGAGAGCATGACAGAATAGGATAAATATATATTTATCTCTAAGCACGTGTAGTGTTCCGAGTCCGAAAGAACACTTGAGATTTCGCTTAGATACGTAGAAGAAAGACAAATAAGGCAACAACAAAAAATCAAATGCGGAACTGCGCAGACCTCGAGAAAATAAAACGAAGCATTAAATTAAAAGAAACCACTTTTTTGTTAATTTATTCGTCGCTTCAAGAACCAAGGAGTCGAGGTTGAAAAAAGGACAACGACTAAGGTTCATCTAATTATTTTTTAGCCCGTTCCCCTCATTTAAAAGCTTTAAAATTTTATTTGACTTTCACGACAATATCGATAGATCTTATTTACCATTGAACATTTGTGAACATTAACCATGTGTACGTATAATTTCCCGAGTAAATAAGGTCCGAACAAATTTTATTAAATATTAAACTCACATAATAAATAAGTAATCTTACACTATGCGCATTTTTCAATTATCTGCTTTAATATAAAACATTTTCTATAACTAAAAATTTGTATAATGACAAGTATTAAAGAAAACTAGTAAATATAATTTTTTTAAAGGTCAATTCTAAAATTTCCTACTTTCCAACAGACAACAATTTGGTTGTCTTCAACTCCAACGTAAAAACATTTTTTCTGGAGAGCTATCCGCTTATGTAATCCAATTTACTAAGTTTACACTACCAAGATTACTACAACATGTTCTCCCTGGCCAATGTATACATATTAACCCTTATTTCCGGGCAGGCTCCGGGCCTTGATAAGTTGTGACTCGTGTGTACATAATGTATAACAATAATAATTAAACTCAAATAAAAAAATAAAAAAATAATCATAATAAAAGCGCGAACTAATAGTTATAAAAAAGGGAAAACTGGAAACGATAGAAGATATGAGACTACTCAACAAAACAGAAATGAGGACACTAGGAGAACAAGAGGACTATAAATACTTGGGAATTCTGGAAAGGGACACCCTCAGAGCAGCAGAAATGAAAGAGAAAATTGGAAAGGAATATCTCAGCAGAACAAGAAAACCCCTGCGAACTAAATTATATAGTAGAAACCTAATAAAAGGTCCATATACATGGGCAGTGCCATTAGTGAGATACTCTGGACCATTTATAGGACTGACAAAAGAAGAACTGAGACAGCTAGACCAGAAAACCAGGACACTAATGACCATGCACAATGCACTGCACCCAAAGGACGATATTCACAGGCACTACGTGAAAAGGAAAGACGGCGGGAGAGGAATGATCTGTATAGAAAACTGCGTGAAGGACACGAAAAAAGAACTAGAAAAATACATAATGCAGAACACTGAAAGGATCATTATGGCAGCGAGAGACACTGAACCCCCCCAACAAAACAGAAAACAGAGAGACAAACGACAACACGAGAAAAGAGAAATGGGAAGAGAAAAAACTCCACGGAAGATTACTAAGAATAACAAAATAATAACGAAACACCTGGGCATGGATGCGAAAATGACATATAAACTGAAAAACTGAATATCTAATAATTGCAGCAAAAGATAATTCGATAAGAACCAACAATATCAAAACAAGGATCGATAAAACACAAGAAAAAAGCGAATGCAGACTGTGTGGACAAAGAGACGAAACGATAACCAATATAGTAAGTGAATTCAGCAAACTGGCCCAAAATGGATACAAAAATACGCATGACCAAGTGGGAAGGGCGGTGCACTGGGAATTATACAAACGGCTGCATTTTGAGGGTACAGATAAATGGTACAAGTTAAAACCACCAACAGCACTCGAAAACGAAAACCACAAATTCCTATGGGGCATGTACATACAGATGGACAAATGCATTCAAGCAAGAAGATCAGATGTTGTAAAAATTAACAAGATAGAGAAATCCTGTCAAATCGTAGACTTTGCTATCCCAGATGACCAAAAGGTGAGTATGAAAGAAAAGGAGAAATGAAGCAAATACACAGAACAAGAAAGAGAGGTAAAACGCATTTGGATGATGAAGAAAATCAAAATAGTACCGATAATAGTAGGAACACTAGGAACAATTCCGAAAAACCTGGACAAATGGCAAAAATTGGAATCATAGGAATCGCTGAAAAAAAATGCCTAACGATAATGAAAACGGCTGAAATTTAAAGGGAAATCCTTTAATGCGGAGAATAACACAAGACAATATAACTAAGAAGCGTTGCAGAAAATGAAGAACACCAACGCTGAAGATCTACATGTTCTACACCATCATGCATCCCCTCGATTGTTTCACCACCGATGCCCCACATGGAAAGTGATACGAAAGAGCCGATAAGGGTCAAGGAGGATTGAACGAACGACGAAGGAGCACTGGTCAAACCTCCGCTGGACAAGTGCGAAGAGAATTGGGATCTTGGGGAGGCTTGGTGCCACTCAAATTCCAGTATAAACACTGGGTACTGCCAGCGAGAAATAAATGCTAAGTGGATGTTGCGATAGTGCAAATTTATTTGCAAATGCTATCGAAGGAGAATGAAAAATCTGGACGTCTGGGGAGACTTGTTGTCACCCAGCTTCCAGAGAACACTCCAGATCTTCAATCAGATCGTTTGTTTACTTGTGTTAAATCTCCATGTGAACCAATAATATATATATATATATATATATATATATATATATATATATATATATATATATATATATATATATATATATATATATATATACAACATTTTAATTTGGGAAAATTGTTGTTCTATATGATTGGATCCATTTACCTGGTATTAACTGCTGGCTATTTATTAGTTGGCGAACATACAGTTATATATATATATATATATATATATATATATATATATATATATATATATATATATATATATATTTATAATATGTAGCTTAATTGCCATGCATACCTTTTATCTACTACTATTGCTACTACTAATACTACACACACACAGACACACACCCACACGCACACACACACACATATATATATATATATATATATATATATATATATATCCTAGCAAATGTACCCATCGTTGACTGTGTTCAAAAGCAGCCTACAGAAAATGGTCTCTGAATTATGGAAGTATGATAAGTTATGAAAAGGAAGGGTTGTATACAGATAGTGTCGGATTTGGGGGTATCAAAACCAAAGCAAAATATGATGAAAGTAAAAATAAAATAGATAAACCCCATAGTTTATCATACTATACCTGTTAACACTGAAACACCTATCACGATATTCTGTGAATCTATATTAAAAAAAAAAAAAACTTGTTAAACTTTGTGACATATTTCCATTCTATGGAGGTCAAACGCGAACGAACGCCCCATAATTTTATTATACCATATTTCTTAAAGCTGAAACATAATTATCAAAATATACATACGCAAATAGATATGAAAAGACTATATTAAAGTGTGTGCCTATTTCTATTCTATGGAGACATACTTATCAAAGTATTATTATGTACATCTATATCAAAAAGCCTTGTAAACAGTTTTTTTTAATTGTTTATTTCTATAATGTGTGGGCCAGGCGGGTACGTAGACTTCACAATTTTAATGACTCATCCTTATGCCAGATAAAACATACCCATTCCTGTGTCTTCATACACCTTCTATCATTATATGTGATCAGTTTTCTATAATAGTCAACCATATAGGAGCCTATTCGTGACCAGACACACCCACAGACGTTCAGCTTTATATTGTAGATATATACAAATATTTAATGATTTATTGTCTCAGCAAAGTTATCAAGATAAATTAGTGATCATAATCAAGCAGTTTAAACACAATAATACTTGGACATTTTAGTGTTGTAGCTCGTAACACACAAAATAACTATAACACAAACATTTACACAGAAATGTTGCGTTCGAAATAGAAAGTGACATTTTACTCGCAGCTTTACAGATATCGAAATATATAAACTAATGTAATATTTACATATATTTATATTTTTTACATAAGATTTGTATCACATTAGTTTTCGAAGTTAGCATAAACAATATATATATATATATATATATATATATATATATATATATATATATATATATATATAGAGAGAGAGAGAGAGAGAGAGAGAGAGAGAGAGTATACTGCTAGAGGATTGGATTTGTGGGTTTTACAATGCATTATGTTGGCCTCTTATTAACTATTGTTTTTTTAAATATTTTTGTATTAATGTTATTCTTCTCTGAAGCCTTTTTTTGGAACGCAGTTAAACATGCACTTCGAACGTGTATGGTGGAATCAGTTTTTTTTTTTACAACTGACACATTCATTGCAGGTATACTAATTATATGAATTTTATAAAAATACTTTTTTTGCTTCGAATTTATTTTTCAACTAACATTGTAATTTCACATTTTTTGTACTATATGTTTTATTCTAATTAAACTCACAACTTTACGGACGATGGAAGACTCATTTCATTGCGTCTCTCGACAAGACACGGTATTATTAAGACTTGTAAACGCGCTATCAAATAAAGAGTACTGCGTAACAGGCTTTTGCAGCTTAAATGGTAATTATTTCTAGATTTGCTGACAATCCATGTGAAAAATATGCTTAAGGCTTCTTATAGTTCTTGGTAACACTATCTTTCTTTCAAATAAATGCAAGTTTTGGATATTGTTTTATAAAATATAAATATTCATGAATTACATATAAGTCATTCCGAGTTAGACGTAAATAATTCTGAGTTAGAAAAGCAGGATCGGAAAATGTTTTAAAGATTATTCGGTTTGTATTTTGGGATCATAATATCTTATATAGAGAAAATTATTTAACATGAAATGTATCGATCTAAACGTTGTAAACTTCACAAACTGCCAACCGTGCTATACCAATTTCAAATACATTTCAATTTACAAAAACATATAGCTAAATATGTTTGCAATCGTCATATCATCTCTTGCATATGTATTGGATTTCGATATAAAAATGTATTTTAACTAGAAATACAGGAAGCACATCTCCGTCAACAACAGGAAATTCCAATTTATACGAAATGGATGAATGCATTTTTGAATATTATTAATGAATTGAATAATAGACATGCCTGTGTTTATCATTAAATAACGCTCATGTTCGCCATTAATAAAAACTTGCATAATACAAGCACACAGATATATGAAATGTATAATTGCTGCCTGTTATCCATTTTTAAAGTAAAATGCAAGGTGACACTATGTTTCATTAAAATCTCATGCTGAATATTAGTCTCAAATGTATTGATTAATTGATTGTTAATATTGTTATATTGAGTATATAATTTGTTTATGAACATTTAGGTGGGATTTATTTGTATTAATTTCATAAATATTGGGACATATGTGAGTATTATGTTTGTTTGATATTTAGCATATAATTCGCTTTGTATTACGGAAGAAAATTCTAACCCGTGTTGCCCGTGTGAGGATATATTTCTTGTAAAAAAATTTTCTTAAGAATAATAATGTCCATCCTCTTCATATTTACATTGTTCGCTTTGAAATACTTGTTATATATAATGTTCAACGAATCAATAACATGAAAAATGAAATACGCGGTGTGAAAATTATAAATGATAATTGCCTTTAGAAAATTAACTATAACTATGAAGACATGGATTTCGTATATGACGCTTGTGACATTCCGCAAGTTGCATCTCGCTAGAGGTTACCAAATTCTGATGAAAGTATTTGACATCTTGATTTAGACAATAAAGTACTTGGGTAAATGCTGTATAATCTATGGAGAAAAAAGTGTGGCTTATTAGTTATTATTAATTAGAAAAAAAGAAAATATATTATTTTAATCTAGCAATAAAACTGAGAAAAAGTGATATTAAAACTGAGAACTATAATGCTAAAAATAATTTTTGATGTAAAAATATAAAAAAATGCAGGAAACATTGAAACTGAATTCATCAAATCAGAAGAAAACAATTCTAAAACTAAAAATAAGATATTTCACCATAAATGGCGTCGGTAATTATATTTTATTCTGATTATATTAAAAAAGGTATTTGCCTTTCTAGTTACATAAATATTCGTGAAAATTCTTAAATAATAATTTCAGATGCGACTGGCTTCCCATACCTTATTATACCTTAACTCCAAGCGGGCCACCTAATCACACGGTTCCTAAACTGTATACGTTCCTACGATATAATTAGAATAATTTAAATTTATTTCAATATAAGATAATCATATTCTGAGATTATTACATATTCTTAGAGTTAATCATAATACATTTTATTTCCACATTAAAAGTTACTTTAATTGATTCCTTTAGAAAAAAATAATTAAAACCTTTTTTTTAATATTTACGTTTTACTGACATTCGGCGAAAAATGGGCCAAGCGCGATTTGTTTGAAAACCTTAAAACAAAAAAATCTATTAAAAATTATACACAAATTTCATATTTTTTAATCTTAACATAATAAACTTCAGGGTTTTATCTTTCTGGTAAAAACAGAAGTTGTTAATAAATTACGGATTTAAATATTTTTTTAGGGTTAGAGAAAACAGTTTTCGCTCGATTGGCGGTTAATATATATATATATATATATATATATATATATATATATATATATATATATATATATATATACATAATTACATTTTAAAAATAATATATATATATATATATATATATATATATATATATATACCGCTCCTCCTGAGAGGGTACCAAATTGGTTAAAGGGAAATTATCCCCAACTCGCATTTAGGTAAAACACTTTCGTAAATAATTTAATTCATTCAAAACCTATTGCAAAAACAAAAAAAAATGACATCTATGTAAACGATGATGTATCCAAACAGTCGTGCGATATTGGTGAACGAATAAATGAGTTTAGGCACATCACCGTGTGTTCCCGATTTTGAATCCCGACAGATGCAGCCACTCTGATGAGTCGTAGATGACGAAATACTTATTAGTGGATAATTATATTTGAAAAATAATATATATATATATATATATATACATACCGCCCCCCTATGCAGGGGTAAAAAATTGGTTGAACTAAAAACTATTCACTACTTGCATTTAGGTAAAATGCACGTTCATAAATAATTGAAATCATTCAAAACGTATCGCAAAAACAAAAACAAATAACATATCTCTCTTTCTCTCTCTCTCTGTATATATATATATATATATATATATATATATATATATATATACATATATATATATATATGTATATATATATATATTTATAAATATATGACTTCCAATATAGGAATAACTAGTAATGCGTGAGCACACTAGTCGTTTTTATTACTTTTTAATGATAATCTTATTCAGGTTTATGTAAACGCCATATAGCGATAACGAAATGGTTTGACATTGTGTTCGTTTCCTCTCTAAAACTAGAAAATATTAATGGAATATGTATTTCAGAGTTGCATTCATTTTCAATTAATTCTTTATCATAATTTTAGTGTTGATGCTTTGATTTAGTTTTGCTTTATGTAAACATCTATTTTAAAGAAATTACATTTATTTCGTCACTTTTTTATCGTGATCATCATCATCAGCAGCGTCATCATCTGCTAGTATAGATTATTATTATAAATCTCAATTGTCCCGTGTAATGCATGTATGTATGTATGTCTTCTAAAAACTTTCGACAGCGGATACATATTTTCATGAGATCGGTACCGTTTGGAAGGTCTATTCTTCCAACGACAAATATCGAAGAGTTTGCTAAATACATTAATTCCTTTATCCTGAACTGTGCACTTTTCAACAGGAACGGGTCGCTTCGAAAGTAATCACCTTTTAATTGATTAGCTTTTATAGAAACTTTAACCGCTTCCGATTTGGTGAGGGGCGCCGGCAAACACGTCGCTTATTCTCACGTTCTTTTCCTCGTTCACGGTATGGGTTCGGGCCTCCTAACCTACTACCACTTTTTTTCTCCACACACCCGGGCAATGCACGACACCCAGACTAGTCTCATATGAATACGACCATTTAATTACTGACCTTGATTGTCGATATAATGTTCTCGTCCAAATTAAAGGAAGACGTTATGTAATTACTAGATAGATCACATAAAAGTTGTCAATATTTTATATGAAAGTGCTTTGCTCTGGGAAAAACAGCATGCAAACATCCAGTTCTATGTTGTTATACTCTTGATCACAGTAATTTCACTTTTTAATATATTTCAATAACAAATTTTAAATCTGATATTTATTAACAATATTCCACAATATTAACACTATTATTGTGTCAAGAAATGTATATTTGTGGATGATACTGAATTCAATAGCAACCACACGCACTTATGTACATAAATGTAGACAATTACAGAATCCTTAGGAAATGGTATCCTATCCATATTGGAATAAGACCGTAAATACATTCTAAAACCTAATGCTAGTAGGATTAACCTACTCTCATTTAACACTTACAAGATGTGTATTTAACGATCGAATTCAATGACAAATAACACTCACCTGAGTATGATTTCTAAAAATACTCATATCAGAGAGTATCCCGTACCTCTACATAGCCACCAAATGCATTATGTATTGTTGCCACACCTAGGTTAAGTCATCTTACACTTGACTCTCTCTCGCTTTCCACAAAAGAGTCTTAAATTAAACCGGATCAACTTTGTCAATTAAGCACAAACCCCTGTCCCATCCAATAATTCATGTCTGTACATGCTTTAAAAGTATTTTACTGGAATGTGCTTTGAAGATCTAGCTGCACGTGTCTCTTTTCAATGTACATTTACTGACAACCCTGCTTAGCAACAAAATGGCAGCTCCTAATTGTTGAGGACCTTAAATTTCTAAAAGATGTTTTACTAAAACAGTTTTTTTTTTCTCTCGAACAACTAGATTTCAGAATTCCCTTCGTCCACCCACTTGTCTGACTCTAATTATATGCAGTTGTACAAATGCAACGTAAACCGCCATCTTGTTTATCTTTCCCATGCGAGGTTCCAAAATAGTAGGTCTCTAAAACCCAAGCGGTTATATGCCTTGATTTGGTTAAACCTGAGTAAAAAATAGAATAAAGTTATTGATCCAAAAGTTAGATTTAAGAACTGAGCGAACACATGCTTTTGAAGGGAGTGCAAGCTTCAGCGTAGCTGAAAATTAAATATCTACAACGCTCTGACAGTTTTAATATACGCTTCATAAATAACGTCGTATAAAAATTAATTAGTTTTTTGTTCTATACGTTTCTATTTGTAATTTTAGTTTTTCACGTAGAAAAGCAAAAACGGACGAAGTATCATATTTACCAATAGCTTTTAAATATCCGGAGAATCTGCCGTGTTGCTGCGTATGTGCATATATACGCGTGAGTAAATATATCCATAAGTATGTAAGTCTGTGTCATTTGAAGGCAAATGTTTTCCAATTTCCTTTAGATTTTTTTTCAAAGTCGTTAAGATCGAATCCTGTTCAGGAATTTGATAAAATATATATTGACAGAATCTGTATAATATTAAGATATACATAAATGAAAAAAAAAAATAAAGGCTGGAAAATTTAATAAAATTTTGTTCCTTGTTGAGGTTTATGCATTATTATTCAAATGTCTTGTTCACATCCTGTGTCTCTGGTATCCATTATGTAAATATTGGGCAGCTGTTTGCCTGCAGTTTCTTTCCGATATAAAGATTAAACGATAAAGAAAATACGTATGGAAAAAGAATATCAAAATACAATAACTTGTTGTTCACTCACAAAGGGAATCACGGAATGGAGTGAAAATGAAACACCAGGATGAAACTGAACGACGAAGTGCATTGATAATATAAAAAAAATACCAAATATATCCATAACTTTAAAAAATAGGGAGGCAGATGCATTTGGCTTACCACAATTGGTAATGAATATACCGTGTAACAATTGCGTGCAAAGAGATTAAGATGGTGTGAAACGTGTAAATAGCAGGAGAAAAAAGACACAGAATTTAAATTTGTAAATAATTTAATTAAAGAAAAAAAAATGCATAAATGTATGACTTAATAAAAGAAGTGCAAATACAAACCCACACAGTATAGTGCATATGAATGAACATTACTACATTTATCTCATAGGCACTGCATTAGTGATTAAATGTAGTAAACCCATACTTTAATTTAAAGAGAACATTTATGGACGTTATAATGTTCAAATAAAATAGTTTATAATTAAAAACAAAAGAGATATACGTACATGGATTTTTAGGAAATTATACAATATTTATTCCTCAAATAAAATAGATATTCTGAATGCATGTTCGGATAAATACATTAAAAGTAGAAACAAAGGATAGAAAAATATCTGTATAGACGAAGCATTTCATTTATTATCGAATAAAACTTTATTATAATATTAAAACAATTTGGTGTATAATTATGTTTACACGTAACTGTTAATTTACGACACAGCATGTTGAGTTAAGTATCGTAATATATATTAAATTCATACCTTTATATGTATGAAAATATGAAAGATATTTTTATAATGCTGTAACACGTAGTTACAAAAGGAAAACATCGGGCACTGAAGTAAATATTTATGTGAGAAACATAAAAATATAAGATATTCTGTGAAAAAATTTGTCTATACCGTTGCATACGTATGCAAATAAAATAATATGAGTGTACTAAAAATAATGCATCCTATTTTTAATCAGTCTGAATTAATCAGGGGATGGCAAATTGCATTAATGTTCTGCTGGGCGCATGCATTCATCATTTAAAATGTCATCTCTCTGTTGCATATATTTACGATATCTGACTCGGAGAAAAGCACGTATCATGGACTACGTCAAACGCAAATAGGCATCATTGAATTCTTAGCAAAATCCATATTGATTGGTTGTGATAATATAAAAAAGAAATATTCTAGAACTAAAGGTCATTCAGTTTAATTTTACTACTAAGCTATACTAAAATCTTGACATTTTTTAGTCAAATAATATGAGATTTTGTCGTATGAAAACGCACGCACTGGACGTTAATGCCGATTGTAAGTTCGTAGATGGGAAAGTCGCAGTTAAAATGCTGCTTACTATGTAGAATTTTGGTGCACAAATACGCGCTAATCTCAATTGTCATTCAGCAATGTTCGTACTTCTTCAACGTTTCGAGTTTAAAATAAAGGCGTTACTTTTGGAACGATCTCGTATATGTAGACAAAAAAAATTCAATAAGCAGTGAAAGAAAAAAGCTGTCTGAACATAATTCACGTCATCTTGTTAGGGCAAAATAAATACAATATTAGAAACACTGTAGCGATTTTTGATAGTCTTTCGTTCGGTTGACATCAATTACCTGCTCGATAAACATTTGTTTCAAATTTAGTTCGCCATCGCTGTCGCATGGATACGTGGTGAGGTACTTAATAAAGGCATTTATTATACGATATTCTGGAACTGGCCAGTATAACACGATCAGTCGTTCACTGGCGTGTGACCGACTCACCTGTTACACTAAATGTCTCAGAAACAGTCGCATGATGATGTAAAGATTGGCCAGTCACTAAAGTCTGAGTATAACAGGAAAATGCATACCTGAGATGTTGGATGTGACTGTGTGGCTCCTTCGCCCAGGAACACGTCCTGACCTTTGGTGTCATTCGTGTCAGAATCTTATTTTTTCTCAGAACCGCCTCATTCTTTAATGAGGATATTTATGGCAGGCACAAAAAAAACGGCACGCGACACAATTGTAATACATATTTTATAATCTTTACTATTTATTTTACAAAAAAATATATAAATTATAATTAATTTTTACAATTAACTCGTGACAATAGTCTCTTCAGAGCTAAGTAACTTACCCTAACTGGTGTTGAGGGAAAGGTGTCACCCTCATTTACGGAGAGACAGAGATATGCGTGTTCATCTCATGACAGCCCGGGCAGAAAGAGGTCAGCTAAAAACAGGAATTATTGGGTTGCACTTCCGTATATCCTTTCGCTCACAGCGAAATTACTACCTGGCCATTCTGAACGATATGTTAACAACTAGCGCACTAAGATATAGTGCAACACCAGTATTATCAAGTCCTGTTCACTCCATTTCTTTATTATATTAAATTGAATTTTATGTTCACAGCTATCAAATCAAGGATCAATGTCGGTTGAAATAGTAGTCACAACTACCTGGAATATGCATTGATTTCTACAGATAATATGACTCCAAAATTATAAACCTGACATGTATGCAATGAACCAATTTGTACAAAATTGGTATTGTACGTATGCGTATATTAACATGCCATTAGTCAAAGGCATTCGATAGTAGTGGTAATGTGATTATGTATTCCATAAATCTGCATTGATGTGATTTATGTTTCCGTATTTTTCTTATATATATATATATATATATATATATATATATATATATGTGTATATATATATATATACATATATATATATATATATATTATGTACATAAAGAATTGGTTTTTCTTAAATCGTTTTTCTTTGGCATCTTATCTATTGCATGTTTACATGTGGCTTTTCAAATAATAGCTCTTGAGTTTGACCTTTAGAAAACGCTGTTTAATATTATTTTTAAAAAAATATGTTCAACTATATGCAGCACCACTTTGTCACCTCCTCCCTAAATGCTACCATATTCAACAATGACTTTATCATTGTGCTTTTGAAGTTGCTTTCACAATATAATTGAAAATAAACACTTGATATGCTCGACGATAACTCATATCCGGTAGCTGTCCACATTTTCATTTGTCTAGAATTACAGTCCCATACAATCTACTCAAGCCCTCTTTATTAAACTTTATTAACTGACGATATTTTAAAAGACCAGTAACACTAACATCAAAGATGGGATACATATTTCTTCTAAATTATTCCATAAAATTTATAGTAAACATTCAACTTATATTAGTAAAAATCATTTTTTTCTAAATGATTACCTAAGGATTGTGGCAAATATTTTTCTTAGTCTAGACATTATTTCTTTCTATAGTATAACTTAATAATTTATGGACTAGCTATTACGTATGCAATAATTTATTAATTTGAATTGTTATCAAATATTGTGTAATACTTCGTATGTTATTAAAATGTGTGACATTTTATTGTATCCCAAAAATTGACTTATATGATGGTTTTCACTTTATATATCATATTGTTCTGATTTAATTTAAACTATTATTTCTTTTCATTTTATTGCTTTAATCCAGCTGAGAATTTTAATGCTTTTTATTAAACCCCAAATTAAAATTATTAAAAATAACATTACACTTTATAGACAATCAAACTCCTTACCACTTACGCCTTCGTCTGTCCTCTTCTCTGAGAAACTTTTTTTTTTATTTAAACTCTTTCTTAGAATATGAAAATACGATATTTTAATGTTTATTATGAGTAAATTTCTCTTTTCTGTTTTTTTTTTAAATTTAATTGGAGAGTCGAAAAATAAGCCTAAATGTTTTTATTAACCAAAAACTATTTCGGTTTTTTAATATTTCAGTTCCTTATCTTTATTTTTAATCACATCCCAAAAACCACGACTATTTCGCTTTTCAAATTATAATTATCATAATTTTATCATGATTTCTTTTTCAAATCGAAATATTTATTTTGACCAGTCTGAAGTAACTTTATTATAAGAGAACTTATTTCACCATAAACAGTTGAGATTCTACTATGAATTTCAATTGACATGAAAAACGTGGGGCAAAAATAATATAACTGGCAGCTGTTTAATGCTAGAGCTTGTCTCTCGTTTGACCATTTTTGTTTATATTAAGCACCTTCATAGTTGGTCTTGATTGTGCAAAAGTAAAAAAAAAAACTATGAGAAAAGAATTAAAACAAAATAAACTTTAATACATATTAGAATTCCTTATACCAAAACTTTATTTATTTATTAACTGACACTCGAACCCACACACACACGCAGGCACATGCCCCATAAATACACATGTACAAAACACAAAAAACATACACATATATATTATATATAGTTTCGATATATAAAGCTTTACTCATTAAGTGGACTGATACACTGATGCTGCACGTCTGTGGAAATGAGTGCACCTGACGCACCTTTTCTTACCAACCTGGTTTTTTGAGACAATACTAAGTTTCTTGACATGCCTAGTTTTCGATGGTTTCTACATGCAGTTCCTCACCTCTAGGGAATGATTATTCCCAATGGTGGCTCTATTTATGACTAAATTGTTATACAGACGACTGAAATCGTGATTAAATCCATGAATAGCATTGAGCTAGAGTAAATAGGGGGTCTATATTCGAAGGAGGAATCGGACTGGTTATTATTTTATGCAACTTTCTTAAACACTACTCATGTTTCGAGATGTATTGCCCAACTAGAAAATACCTGACTCTTGGAAAACAGACAAACGATTTGCAATAGCATGTAGTAATCTTATAAATCGGAGGTTTTCTGTTATTATATATTGTTATTTTTTATCGCAACGAATTCTAGTTTAGTGTTCTAGAACATCCATGTGAACGCAATAGAACACTATTCAGGCATAAAATTTTGAAAATAGCGACCACATAGAATATTTTAAAAAAATGCTATCTACTATATCTTATAGATATATAATAGAAGTAGTCTGAAACGTATGAGAAAAAAATGCTCCGATTTTTTAAAAAATTTCCAATATATAGTATTTCGATGAAATATACAGTTTATGTATGGCATTCTCCGGTAAAAGGTTATGGACCTATTTGAGGATTTGTACTCCAGCAAATATGCTCAGAATGTATTTGTATACTCATCTGAGTGTTACAGTATAAGTTACTTCAAGCTTGCATTACCGATATTAAACTTTTCTCACAAGGGTTTGTTAAAAGTTAAATGGTTTTAATAATTTCGTTGTGAACATATCGAACATGAATATATAATAAGGATTACAGAGGATCATTCGAGTATTACATGTAACTCAGTCTCTGGCACATAAAAAAAACAAAAGCTAAATGGAGGTCATCTAGAACACATGCTGTAGAACGAAGACAAAATGGGCAAACACTATTGTGTTTTGAATAAAATCTAGTTATGACTAAATTTCATTTCATTCGGGCAAAACACTAAGAAATGGGGCGTAATTATATTTGGGGTCCGTTTCTTTGGGTCACTCCTTGTAACACCGGCGGAGCTAACGTATGAACGCAACCAAACAGTGCTGAAGATTAACGTCACACGGAAAGACAAAAGAAAAGGGGGAAGGAAAGAAAAATAACAGGATACAAATAGAGACTTTTAAGCACGTATGAACATAAGAAATATTTAAAACCATGTGCCTGAGTGAAAGTTACTTTTACCTACAGCGCGCTATAACCTGATTTTTAAGCAATGTAAATGTGACAGAAACGTTTAAACACGATGTTAGAGCGCGAACCCCTTCAGAATTCATCATATTGCTCGACGGATTTGAACAGAAAAACGGATAACGTGCATAACAACTAGTTATAACTTCAGAGTAAAGCAATCTCGGATTGAAAAGCGGTTGGGTAAATGTTTTCTCAGTCATATCTCATTATCGCATAAATTGATGTCTTAATAAACCAGAACTTAGTATACAGGTGGTGGATGAATTAGGTTATAGACTTCGCTGTGAACTGTTCTTTATATATATATATATATATATATATATATATATATATATATATATATATATATATATGTATGTATATATATATATGTATATATATATACATACATATATGTATATATACATACATATATATATATACATACATATATATATATACATACATATATATATATATATATATATATATATATATATATATATATATATATAAAGCTGAATGCCTGTGTGTGTATATATGGTCACGGACGAATAGGCCCGATATGGTTGATTATTAAAAAAAACTGATTAAATATAATGATAGAAGATGTATCGACACACAGGAATGGGCATGTTTGATCTGGCAGAACAGTGGTTCATTAAAATTGTGGGGTCTTCGTTCGCGCCTGGTCCACAAAGTATGGAAATAAAAAAATTAAAAATTAAAAAAAAAACCTTTACAATTGTTTTGATATAGAGGTACATTATAATACTTTTATGAGTATGTTTTAACTTAAATAGCGAGGGTATAAAAAAAGTGTAGTGTCTGCGTTCGCGCCTTGCCTCCATAGAATGGAAATAGGCACAAACTTTAATAAAGACTTTTCATATATATCTGCGTAAGTATACTTTGGCAATTATGTTTCAGGTTGAAGAAATATGGTATAATAAAATTATGGGGTGTTCGTTCGCGCCTGACCTCCATAGAATGGAAATATGTCACAAGGTTTTACAATTTTTTTTTTTAAATATAGATGCACAGACTATTATGATAAGTGTTACAGTGTGAACAAGTATGGTATAATATATTATGGGGTATATCTATGTTATTTTTACTTTCATCATATTTTGATTTGAATTTTGATACCCCTAAATTAAAAAATTATCTCATTACAACCCTTCCTTTTCATAACCCATCCTACTTTCATAAATCAGAGTCCATTTTCTGCAGGCTTTTTTTGAACCCAGTCAATGACGGGTTCTTTTGCTGGCATATATATATATATATATATATATATATATATATATATATATATATATATATATATATATATATATATATATATATATATAAAATACTGATTAATTTCACTAGTCAATTGAAAAGACGATTTTTATATCGGCCGGTCCAATGCAACCCAATTCACATTTGATCTGAGTGCGTGCTAATGCTGAACTGGCACATGTGTAACGGGTAAACATGACTGGATATTTTTTTTGGCAGGGTGGTCTTAAAAACATAATTGCAAACCTGCCTCAATGATGAAAGTGCGTCCCTAGTTATTTTAGTTAACTGCCAATATTATATTTTATGTTTATAATAAATGTTTGTTTATTACAAAACGTTTCGATAATATTAAAGAAAAATAGATCAGGGGCATTGTGGGGGTGTATTGCTTATTCAGTTTTAAAAAAGCTATTTTAAAATGATAATATAAATAATCTTATGAGTTTGTATTTTGAATACTCAATTGATACCAAATGTTCAGCTTAAAATACGCAATATCTTCAGTTTCTCTTTAATCTTACGAGATATGAAATTCATTAATGTAAGAAAAAAGAGCGCGTATATATGTATATATATATATATATATATATATATATATATATACACATATACATATATATGTATTTATATATACATATATATACATATATATGTTTATATATATATATATATATATATATATATATATATCAGAATCTTTAGATCAATAGAAACACATAGTAATATTAATCATGTGTTATCGAGTCGCACAGAACATCTTCAGGAGATAATATATATTATACAATCCCAGCCCAAAAGGCACTCAATGTATGTGGAATCAAATCTAAACCCTCCAAAAACTATAAAAATAACTATGACTATAACTATAACTATAACTATAACTATAACTATATATATATATATATATATATATATTTATATATATATATATATATATATATATATATATATATATATAATAAATTCCACAGCTAAACAACGTCGCAGCCCAAAATAGACAGTTCTTTGACTGTCTTTGCTCTCGTGGGCTGCGACGTTGTTTAGCTGTGGAATTTATTATATACAATCTCTCACATTCTGAAAATCATATATATATATATATATATTATATTATATATATATATATATATATATATGTGTGTGTGTGTGTGTGTCTATAAATAACATTAACATATATATGTCACAATAAGCATTAACCTGGTTTACAAATATAGCCGTATTATAGTTGAATATAGATTTTTGTACCCTATACCTCGATCCAACCTCATAAATCCTAATCTGACACATGCAGTATAGCGATATCATATATTAATTTTATATTAAACATGTATTTACCATTTTGTAAAATTATTAGTATCGTTTGCCCATCAAATACATATCGAAATGTTTCACTGAAAATCTTAAATTAAATATCTGGACATAATAAAATAGAAATTAATGGGATGCAACTTCCGACGCACAGTCGCTAATGGCGAAAACGAGTCGAGCAAAAAAATAAAAGATACCGCCTTTTCAATTATGGACGTTCAAACAGGCACATTAAACTCGAGAAATATGTATTCCATTATCCACTTTTTAACTATTAACATATCGTTATCGTCTTCAGATAATGATAGGAATCCGTTAGTTTTCCGTTTTCCTTAGAAATAGATTTTGCTAAAATAGAACAAATAAAAATAACAAAAGAATAAAAAACGTAAAATGTGATTTACAGTTTCATTTTTGAATGCATTCGAAACATGAATATACATTAATCAAGATGAGGTTATATCGTTTATTTCATGTAACGCACACCTTAGTCCTAGCAGGAGTACACGACGTGTACTGGGTGTAGTAGGTAAGTATATTTCATCGAAACAACCAAGGAAATGTTCAAAATTCAAAATAATTACGCATATGTACAGGCAATATTAATTCCAGTGAAAAATAAATGTATTTGTAAAAAATTTAAAAAGAAAATGTATGCAATCAATCTTAATCAATACTCCCGTCAATTGTATTTGATGTGTATTCGTATTCACATTAAACAACTCTTTTTTCTATTTATTTGAAAAATAAGTGCAACCTTGTTATATATGGGCCGTTAGAAAAATTGTAACTTTCATACCATTTTGTAAATCACACTGTTTTACATTTATTTTAGCAACATTCTTAATACGCTAAAAACGTATATAGTTTTTCCACATGAGAAAATTAACAATGTTATTTAATATAAATGTATTTTTTAAAAGTTATTCAATTTAAATGTAATTTTATTAAACATATAAAACATCAAGATTAAAACCGAAACAGTAATCGAAAACTGCCTAAAAAGACCGAAGAAAAATAGTTAAAATACTTGCAAGAATAAAATCCCAACAAATAGACGAAACGCCTATGAGATATTTTTGCACAAATTCGACAGGGATATCAGTACGATCCTACGCAAAGAAAGAGAAATTAAAGAAAAAGATGATTCAGCAGAATATCTATGTGCTGTTCAACAATTTCTGACTGTCTCTCTCTCTCTCTCTCTCTCTCTCTCTTTATATATATATATATATATATATCATATTTATTTTCATACATTTGCTTTTATTTTTTCTTGCAAGTATTTTAAAATATTTGCTGCAGTCACATTTTGATTAAGCTTTCGTTAAAAATTTGGATGTTTTTACATGTATAAAATCTGTATGTTTTATATTGTTTAGTTAAAAAGTGGCTGCAATATATATATATATATATATATATATATATATACATATATATATATATATATATATATGTATTAAAATAAGGGGGCAGTCACCAATAATGTGTATTTTTTAACATTATTTTATTATTTCGTGTATTGGATTTTAATTGAGAATAATGTTTAGATCATTGTAATAATGTTTTGAAATCACTGAAATCGTTTTTAACGCGTTTCAGACGTTCAGTGAAGCGTCCTCTTCAGAAAGTATTTTCAAAATGTGTTGGAGATGTAAACATAGCATTTTCGTAGTTCATTTGAAATGTTTCCAAAAGGTGGAAACGTGTAAGTGTCTACAATTCATTGGAATGTTCAATTTTTATTACTATTTTATTGGGCTGTGGTCAATCCTGTGTTGTGTTTCTCTCTCCCACTGTCTCTTTCTACTTGTGTTTTTCTGTTCCTTTATGGTAGGATGTGTGTGTGGGTGGGTGGGTTGTTTTGTTTTCTTTTCTTGGCTTGAAAAATGTGTGTAATGTTTTATCGTATTATGAAGTTATTTGTTCCCTAGAAAGGTGACTGTGATCTAAGGTAGTAAATAATGTCTATGTGTGAGGAGGGGGGATAACTAGCTCTTCTGAAATAAGGTTAGGGGTACTTTAATTCCATTTTGATATTTATTTTGTGGACTCTTAGATTTTAGTATTGTGATTTTTCGTTTCAGTCTTAGACTGAGCGGGTATTCTTTATATTATGTTTGTTTAGATAGGGGGATATTAAAAATATGTATAGGGGATGTTTTAATGTTTCTATTTATTTGTCTCCCCATGTCCAGACCCAGGATCGGTTATTAGTGTGGGGAAGATCTCGTTCTCCAGAGGGAAGGGGCACATTGGAGGGGTATAGTTATGGGAGGGGGATGATAAAAGGGGTGATCGTCGTCTGACTCAAGAGATATGTCTCCTCCACTGACGGAAGGGGGAGCGAGGTTTTGGAACAGATATTACACTATGCTTCTAGGTGATTCCTAGTGTCGTTGGTTTCCAGGTTAAGTAGATTGGTATTCTTCAGTGTGTTGTCTTAGAGATAGTTGTGTTATCTCGGTGTTGGGTTGTATGCGCGTGCGTGTGTGTGTTTTAATGTGTTGGTTCTGATTTATGTGTGGGTGTGTAAATGTATACAGATGTGCATGCGAATGTGCCTTGCATTTCATGTTTTTGTGTGTTGATATAAGGCTCTGATTGGTAGTGAATCTTATTATGAAGTTTTTTTCTTGTGTAAGTAAATAAACATAATTGGCTGTTTGGAGGATTGGCATTATTTTGATCTTTTCCACTGCATGTCTGTACGTGTTTTGAAACATACAGGTGTCTGTTATCTGCAATTTTGATGTTGCTCTTATGTAAGGCCACTCTTTTGCTGAATTTTTTTGTGCCGTCTATGTAGGATTTGTTGTATGCTGTGCATCTTAGTGCATATACTACATTTTTGGAGGAGCAATTTAGATCCTTTTTTTTATTTTGAATGTTTGTGTAGAGTTTTTGAATGCGCATGTGTTTCCTTCTATTATTATGTCACATACAATAAAACAGTAATAAAAATTGAACATTTCAAATGAATAGTAGCCACTTACACGCTTACGCTATTGGCAACATTTCAAATGAACTACAAAAATGCTATGTTTACATCGCCAACACATTTTGAAAATAATTTCTGAGGAGGACGCTTCACAGAACGTCTGAAACGCGTAAAAACGATTTCAATGATTTAAACACATTACTACAATGATCTAAACATAATTCTCAATGAAAAACTAAGACACGGAATAATAAAATAATTTTCAAAAATACACATTGTGTGTGACTACCACCTTATTTAAATATACATCTTTCTTTCGTTGGAATTTCTCAACCTATTATATATATATATATATATATATATATATATATATATATATGTGTGTGTGTGTGTGTGTAGAGAGAGAGAGAGAGAAAGAGAGAGAGAGGGAGGGCAGGCACTTTTCGGATGAACACCAACTAAAAGAAATTCTACATGTCTGAATACCTTATATACCAAAGTTTAAATCTATAAATACAATATTCCGTTAATATATATTATGAGAACTGTCCTCATACACATATTCCCGCATTAGATATACATGTATGCATGTATATATATATATATATATATATATATATATATATACATATATATATATATATATTCCTTCTATGAAATAATTTTTCCAAAAATAAATTGCTACGATGTGCTTCTAGCTTATATTCATTCTAAAGTTTTTATTGTAGACTCTAACGGCGCCAATATTAATATTGATACACTAATTTCTAAAAATGAAATCTGAAATTAGGATTTAATATCCTTCAAGAATATGATGTACGTTTCATTACAGGCATAAAAGAATTCGTTCATCTAATGATGGTCTTACTCGTCTTTGTGATAAACAGCCTTGGGCGTGTAGGTGACAAAAATGGCAGATGTTACATGCAGATCTAAATGTCGGCATATCTTCTAGAATTGGCGTCAGATATTCGCATTTACCTGCACACGTGGCCAGACACACACCCAATAAAACACACACAAACACGCACACACACAAAAAAAAACATAGGGACACACGAATGATCCACCGCCTTATGCAATCCCAGCGGAGCACCCTTTCCCTATACGTATTCATTGATCAGATGCCAGCTTAACGCATGGTCAATCTCTATCAATAACGTACCAAAATTGGAGGCTTCGATTGATATGATGAGAGTGACAGTGTGTGATTTTGTTGATGCCAACAACAGGAGAACAATTTGTACTGACGCGACATGAAATAGGGCGAGTCTTTAAATTTGGATATGCAGTAGGATATTAGTATTAATAGAGATCATATATAGGGAAAGGGCGGTAGATGAACGCAAGAAAAGGGGAGAAAAAAGAAAAAAAAGGTTGCTGGTAAAATTTCTGGAAAATTTGATAAGGATAGGAGAGATCCAACGAAAAATCACAGAATAAGAATCGGAGAGAAAGAAAAAAATGGCGGAAGAATCAAACAAAAATTAAAGAAAGACGTCATAAAAGAAAATGCTCTGAGTGAAAATGAAACACAGAGGCGCAAGGAAAAGAGAGAATGATATGACAGAGAGGGTGTAGTGGTAGAGAGGCTGTGGAACGATAGTGTGTTTTTAAATATATGGCTATATATTATTCTCACCGTTGGAATAATTTTAAAAATATCGAGTTGTACCGTGAAATGCTGAGAACATGAATTTGTTTGTAAATCTAATTCCTTAATTTCTTAATTTACGACACACTCCTATTTATAAAAATGTTGATTAATTTCATTATTACCTGTTATTCCTTAGCAATTCGTTCAGCAACTGGGAGTACTCTCTATTTAATGGAGGATGAGTCCCTTTTCTTTGTAAATACACTTCTGTTTTAGTAACATCATTGATCTTTACTCCAGCGCATTTATATATTGTTTCGAATGTTTCCGTAAATAACAAAATAATAATCGATCTAATACTACGTATAAAGAGAAAAAAGATCACAGGCACGAACACAAAGGCACACGCGTGTATATCTATCTATCTATCTATCTAGCTAGCTAGCTATCTCTATATCTATCTCTATCTCTGTCTGTCTGTCTCTCTCTCACTTTTTTTTGATCACCCTGTATATATATATATATATATATATATATATATATATATATATATATATATATATATACATATATATATATATATATATATATATATATATATATATATATATATATATACAGGGTGATCCAAAAAAAAAAGAAGCTAAATTGAGGCCATCTAGAACATATGCTGTAGAACGGAGAAAAAAAGGGCAAATACCCTAGTGTTTTGATGTGGTGTGTTTTTTTTTTATATATAATAAACTAGTTATGACCAAAGTTTCATTTCATTCGGACAAAACACTAAGAAACAGGGCCTAATTAGAGTTGGACCCCGTTTTTTGAGGTCACCCTGTATATATATATATATATATGTATATATATATATGTGTGTGTGTGTATGTATATCTATCTATCTATCTATCTATCTATCTATATATATATGTATATATATATATATATATATATATATATATATATATATATATATATATATATATATATATATATGAATAAATCATTCATAATTTTGAATTAAAAGTCCGTTTCAAAAGGAACATAACAAACAAAATCAATAGTTTTTTTACGAGCGTTTCGGAAACGATGTTTTATGAAAATAGACAACATGTCTTGACCAATAAATTTATAAAAATATATTTTTCATATTTAAACAAAGTCTACTTCTCCCTCAAATTAATATATATATATATATATATATATATATATATATATATATATATATATAACAGCGAAAATGTATGTGTGTGTTTGTATGTATGTATGTTTGTGTGTCTGCTACAAACTTTCGACAGACACAACAGAAATTCACAAACTTGGTCTCATATGAAAGCACCACATTCTGGACGACAAATATCGAAAAATCGGCCCAAAGTTACCATCAGAAGTGCTACAACTGATCGAGTTTCTGCAGGGGGCGCCAAATAAAGTGACATTTTTATGTTAAACATTACATATTTTTAAATCGATTTACAACTGCCCCAAAAATACGGCCGACAACTCTTATACATAAAGTATACCCGCGGCCGTTTAGTTTTGGTCAACTTGTATTTAAAACCCACTGAGTCATGTCAGGTGATCTTGACGTCAGCAACCTCTAATTGAGATCGAAGTTTTTTTTTTTTTTAAATAAAAACAGCCAGACGCCATTTTCCAGTATTTAGAGTAAGGCAAACGAAGTGAGAGAGAGAGAGAGAGAGAGAGTGAGAGAGCGAGTGAGAGAGATGTCTAGACAGATTCGACAGGGGGGAGGGGCAACAACGCATACGTCAGATGACGTCATGACGTCGTGACCTGATTTACTTTAAATTGTTGATAAACCGAGCAAACTTATAACGCTGCTTTAGCGCAGGTAGTTAAGGCCTTGGTTCATTATCTAAACGTTTTGGGTTCTAATCGTTGTGTGAGATGCTTTTTTTCCGATTTTTTAAATTTAAATAGTGAACCCTGTATTATTAAAGCTATTTTTCACGTAACGTTCGTTCGTTTGCCTGACGTTATTTTTTTTTTGGTTTTACCCCCACCGCTTAATTAAAACGTTGTTTTCTTTTCTTACTTCGCTTATAACAATGTTTACATCGCCATCGTCGTCGTAGTAACGCTCAACGACTTTCCAACATCTTTCACTTCTGGCTGACCGATTTTATTTCAAACTTCGCGCCAGGGGTTCGGCTTCGATCCTACCCCCAGGATTCTTTTTTTATTAAACACCACACAGCCCTACAAACACTTGATCCACTTCAAGTTGTCTGATCTTACTGAAATTTTGCATGTTCAATGATTTACATCTCCAGGGGTTATGTGGCAAATTACAGCTCTGAACTAATTATATTTTCTGTTTTACAGGTGTTTGAACTAAATCAGGTGTTAAATGGAGCCTGTTGAATGTCGAGCAGTGATCCGGTTTTTGTATTTGAAAGGACGCACACCATAGGAGACTTTTGATGAAATGAAAGAAACTTATGTTGATAATAGCCCATTATATGACCTTGTAAAACGCTGGCATCGTGAATTCAAACATGGCAAAAAGTATGTGGAAACAGCTCCCAGACCTGGTCGTTCCCCTTCTGCCATTGATGAGGCATCTGTCCGTCAAATTGAGGCTGCCATGTAGGAAGATCGGCGCCTTACTATTAGCCAAATACCCCACGATGTCAAGATTAGTACAGGGTTTGTGGAAACTATAATTCATGACCGTTTGCATATGCATAAAATGTCTGACAGATGGATTCCCAGGTTGCTCACACCATTCCCGAAGCAGAACGCGTTGAGTGCCCGAGGATAAATTTGGAGATGTGCAAAGAAGATGAGTCAAAGTTTTTTAAAATACTGATTACACGGGATGAAACATGGGTTCATTACTTTGATCCAGTGACCAAAACCCATTCAAACACTGGACGCACTTGGACTCCCAACCTGCAAAGCATACAAGGGTGCAGCCCTCCGCTGAAAAGGTAATCCTCACAGTCTTCTAGGACCAGGACGGAGTATTGATGACAGATTTCCTGGCAAAGGGTACCACAATTACAGGAATTTATTATTCTTCACATTTGAGGAAACTAAGGGAAGCGATCAAAATCAAGAGGCGGGGCAAGATCAGCAAAGGTTACGTTCCTCCTGTAGGGCAACGCTCTGGGCCATAATTCGTATGTCGGCAGATCAGAAGCACGGGCGTTTGGTTATGAAATCTGCCCCATCCTCCCTACTCTCCTGACCTTGCACCTTCTGACTTTCACCTCTTCCCAGCCATGAAGTTGTTTGTGAAAGAAAAGAGTATCCCAGATTATGCAGCCTTGATTTCTGAGGTCACGTCGTGGTTGGAGGACCAACCTGGGGTGTTCTACAAAAACGGTCTCCAGAGCTGCATCAAACGATAGGAGAAATGCACGATTCTGGGTGGTTCCTATGTAGAGAAAGACAAATAATTGTGCCAAGTGTCGTTGCTCTCCTTATAGGGAGGTGGGTCAAGAACATCACTTATTGCACGCCGCTCGTATACTGTGTAGCTTAAAAAGGTTACTTTACAAACCTATATATACAGACTAATAACTACATGTGGAATAATAAATGTTAGTATACATTTGATTTACTTTGTCTGCGGATAAATGCATGGCGATATATATTTAAATTAAAAATGTTTAAACGTAAAACAAAGAAAACAAAAGATAATCTTTATCGTCTTGTTATAATTATTCTCACAGGCAAAATGAAAATGACTTTACTTTACATTATGGTCAATACGGCGCCAGGCAGATGCATCTCTTCGCAAACCAATTATGATATATACGTATTTTCAACTTAAAACATTAACTGATAGAATTAAATAAAAATAAATTATATAAACATAAAATCATATGCCATAAACAACAAAATTAAATGCCACATATTTATACATCTAGAGTATTGTGGAATCAGACAAATGGCGGTCAATACAAGTGCGGCTTTAGACTCCATTTTTATAGAATGATATTCGCTGAAATTTAAACACATATTGGATGATACATCGGAAATTACTTTGACAGATCCTTTGAAAAAGCAGATTACGTGCCGAGACAGTTAAAAAAAATTAAGAAATTAAAAAAAATATATACAAATAATAAATGAAACGTGTTCAAAATAACAGAAGTCGGAGAATAATGAGATTTAAAACTTTCTTAAACACGGGGGACGGGTGTTCTGAACTTATGGTTTACTTTAAAAAGGAAATAAGGTTATTTTACAAAGGCAATTGCTAGCACTGATATAAATATTTGTAGCAGAGGGTAATATATATATATATATATATATATATATATATATATATATATATATATATATAGATCGACCTGTGTTGAGTTTTATCTTTATCAAAAGTTTAGCCATTTGAAGTAAGGAAGGGGAGGTAATTAAATTAAACGACTGAGAAATACGGTCGAGTATTACTGGTAATTGACGATATATTATGCTAGTTAGGACCAGCTAAATATTTCATAAATCCTATTTAACGTCAGGTAATAAGTAGGTCAAATTGAGTTAGAACCATAAAGACTGATTTCGTCAAAATAAGGGCTAAATTATGTATTGGGAAGCCTCCGATTATTCAATTGAGACATGTTTATCAAACAGTCTATCATGAGAAGAACGGTAAAGATATAGAAAATCCACATAGCAATTTTATCTCATAAAGGCTGAGCGAAGCAAAGAGAAGAATGTCACCACAGAATAAAAAAGGTAAATACTATATACTTAATCCTTCATAAATTAAACTATTCCTTGCATTATTCTTGGTGAATAAAAGAGGCAGAATTAAACACCGCCTGTTAATAGCCGTTTTCCGGATATTTTTCGCGCGACCAAAACTTTTCATACTGGTGCTTATCTCATAATAACATCTCAAATTGTTAAAATAACGTATTTTTCTATGAACTAAAGGAATCGTTCTTTTGTAATTGAACACCTGTGACATGAAAGTTTTCGTGATTGTTCTATTTCTACAAAACATCTTTGTAGAAAGTTGTTCAGTTAGTCACAGGATGGTGTAATACAAATATTTGATAATTATATATAAGTAAAAGATATTTTATTTTAGAGAACGCTGTGGAATGCCATCAATTTAGAATTGATTAATGATTTTTGATCAAGAACAATGAAATTGAGTTTATATTGTGAATATATGTTTCCAACTCGGAAATTATTCATTTCGTTTCAAATACTTTGTTTAACGCATTAAAATAAGCTCACTATGTTGTATGTTTATATTAAATATGGCTCGATTTATTATTATCATTATTATTATTATTGTTATTATTATTATTATTATCATATGTAGTAGAATTATCTTTAATATACATCGGTTTCTTCTTCTTCTTCTTCTTCTTCTTATTATTATTATTATTATTATTATTATTATTATTATTATTATTATTATTATTATTATTATTATTATGTCCTTGTTGTTTTTGTTTCCTTCTTACTATTTAACTTTGTAGTAAACTGATAAAATAATAATTTTCTACTTTTTTTGTACATTGTGATTACACATAGATTGCTACGTTATTGGATCCTCAAAAAAAGATTTATTTCATTTTTTCCTGCAATGAACGCAGAACACAGTTGCAATTTACGCTCGTGAATTTCATAACATCAATTGCACACAGGCACATCTTATATATATATATATATATATATATATATATATATATATATATATATATATATATATATATATATATATAAACTATGTATTCACATTAAAAAAAAAATTGTACTTATTTTAAAAATATTAATGACGCGTTTTCTCTTGCGGTGCATTCTATGAGGCTAGTTTAAAATTTAGAGTGCGATTTTAGCACAGTCTTCACATATTAAATATTCCAAGAGGTTTCGCATGCGTTATTTAATACTCGGTTTTTAATATCTCTCATACCCCCGCGATATCATATGTTATCACCTTTTCCTGGTTAATGCAATGGTATAAGTGTGTTTGTCTTTCTAATGAACGTTGATACCCTCTTGTTATGAGCACAAAGATATAGTAAAAATAAATACACATTTTAAAATTATGTTGAGAGAACATTATTAAGAGATAATACAAAAAAAGCATGAGATGAACAGTCGAAAGCAAAACAGCGACATTTTTTTTCGGAGCAAGGGATTAATAATTATCTACTTTACCAATAAGTTATATGGTCATACACACACACACACACACACACACACACACACACACATATATATATGTGTGTGTCTATATAAGATAGATTATAAGTTGAGCTATTCGTAGTGAAATGTGTTTGTTTATACCATATTTACATGAGAATCATCGTATATAGATATATATGGACAGATTTATGAATTAATAGATGAACAATAATGCCAGGAAGACTATCAGTTAAAGCATGTTTGAGTTTCCATAGCGGAATTGTAATATTGTTTTTTTATGAAAATGACTTTGTTAAAGAAAAAATCAATTTGCCGATAAATTTTGTAAGATTGTTAGTTAACGGAGGGCATAGTATTATGCAAGAACAAATCATTTTCTGAACAAAAAAAACAGGACAATTTTTCCTTACAAATGTTGTACGATGGCGGTAATTACAACTTGAAGCAAAGACAAGTTGTTGGATGCCGCTAATTATATATATATATATATATATATATATATATATATATATAAAATATACAATATATTTTACAATCTATGATTATACAGGTGATTATGTGATTTATCATGACAAAGACATGTCACCCATTAACACGTGAATATTTTCTTTTTAACATAAAAATTATGTAAGAAATGCACCGTAATTTTGTCAAATTTATGATATTCAAGAATATTTAGTAACTTACTGGATTGTCTCGTCTGAGGAGATTGTTTTTCTTGATTAAAGTAAATACACAACGTTATTCTTTGTCATATTCCGGATGCATGACATTTATTGACGATTATAAAAGTCATCGTATTACGTTTTCGACTGATTTATACCAAATGACTGCATTCCCGTATATTATCAATATTCATATAATATTACACCTACATACGCATGTGTGAGGGCCTTTAACGATACGTGTGAATAGTGTGGTTTGTACAAAGTTGTAATTTTGTATATAGTAATTAAAATACAAACAAGTTCTGAAGGGTGTAGTATAGCAGTAAGGAAACAAGAAATCCTTCAGTTTTTCTCACATTTCCAATACAACAAACCCTTTTGAGCAATGCCAACCAATAGTAAATAATCATAAATTATCAGCACTCCTTGTGGGATATCTAAAACAGCGTTGCAGTATCATTGACTGCATATTGAAGACACAAACTAAATACAAACACACGTAAACTAAGTTGGCTTTCGAATTCTTCTATTGTACATGGTTTCGGATCTATAGATGAAGTAAATACTGCTGAATTGTATCAAATTTCATTGCGACTATTTTGAAAAAATGTGTATTCTATTTATATATAAGATGAATTGTTGCTAAATAACATATGTGCATATGTATTTTAAAATTTTTATTATTTTATATTTCAATGCAACCTTTGTATTATTTGAAAATGGGCCAAAAGTATATTTACCAACTCGACAAAAATGTTTGACAGAAGAGTTTAGTTGAAAGAAACAGTTACGTAATCGGTCGGTTTTACACGCAATTTTCCAGCACGTATTTACAAAACGACACACTCTAATCTCACTTTCTTGTACTCTCAGTTTAATATTGATCTTTGATGTCTGTTGCAGTAATTTTCTCAAGGACAAAGATCTTTGCCGGCTTGCAATCAACGAGTTAGGAAATGACTTGCGTAGTAGTAGTTAGGACAATTCGCCTGTGGAAGCTGGGTTTACACTCACGATAAAATGTTTACGTGCAAACCGCTTGGAAAACTGCCCTTCTTTATTCTCTGCTTTTTCTTTTCATTTCAACTTAAATTAAATACAGGCATTTTACGCCGTGACCTTTCGCTACGGCACGTAATAGTTGACACCACACCATCTCGGCACGTTAAAGACTAATGTGTCTCTGTATCCTGGGTGGACAATTTAAATTACATAAGCAGCGACTATGTTGCTGTCAAGAATCGTATTTTTGTACAATGTCCTCCACATGAAATCCGCAGCTTGAAGAATTCCCACGAGAATAAAACAAAGAAGATTATGTGTAGTTTACTTGCCATATATATTTTTATAATTACTATATATATGTATATATATATACATATATATACATATATAACATATATATATGCACATATATTATGTATATAATTAATTATTTAAATATTTTCTGCATGCATGAAATTAAGTTATATATATTTATCTGAAACTATTTTATTTTATGGGGTAGAAAATAATTAACTAAATATTTAAATAATAAATTAATTACAAATAATACGTTCAAAAATATGGGAACGACTACAATATATGAAAGTGAAGGTAACCCCCCCCCCTTTAAAAGCACTCACGGTGTGAAAAAAACAACAACAGAGAATCGCTTGTAAAAATACAAATATAAACAAATGTCATATATATATATATATATATATATATATATATATATATATATATATATATATATATATATACTAGCAGAAGTACCCGTCGTTGACTGGGTTCAGAAACAGCCTAGAGAAAATGGACTGTAATTGATGAAATTATGATAGGTTATGAAAAGTAGGGTTTGTAAAGTGATAGGTTTTGATACTCAAAGATATGATGAAAGTAAAGATAATTTTCGCGAAAACATTTTTTAAATCAACTTTGTTTCCATTTGTAGCGAAGAGTGACCAACAAAATGATGTTTCCTTACAAAGAGAAAACATTATATATGTAATAATATAAATATAAAAGAAACAAATGTCACCGTAGTCAATTAAAGTTACTTTTATGGTAGGAATGTTCATCGGTTTGTATTTTTAAGTAAATTATAATTTATTCAATTCACGACCCAGTTTTTTAAAAAATCAAAATGCCAGCAAATTTTAAATCGAGAATCCGCTTGTCAATTTGAAGGAAGCGCACCTGAGCATTCTGGGTTAGCAATTTAAGAGAGCTCCCTCAACGTAAGGAATATTTATCAACATATTTTAATGTTTTCCGTTATTTTGTGCTTAAGGAATAGTCGGTTATGGCATGTGTAGTTTATATAAACATTAATTTAAGTAGTTATCGCCTCAAGTTTCGTTTTAATTTCGGTTCGCTGTAATTATTTCATGCAAAGAGCATTAAAACTATTTCAAAACAAAAAAAAACATGAACTAAACTTTTATTGTCTATGCTGACATTTATTTCTTATATATTTATTTTTTCGGCTAACCGTTTGTTGGCTTTTCTTCTAAATAGTCTTACTAAATAATATCGACGAAATTACGAAAAACAGTTTTGAAAAATAATGAAGCTTTACTTACTTTAGGAAAATAACCCGAATCAGCAAAATAGGATATTAAAAAGTAACCACGTAATTACTTTAGTTCTTTTTAAAGCAAAGAATCGATATAAATATGAATAATAGGAAAATACCATCGTTTTCAAGCAGAACAGTTTCGTTTTAGTTTTACAGTATTTAACGATTTAGTATTGCGCCGTCGGATTCAGGGCTTTACTATTGTAATGTAAATCACACGCAGAAAGGGTTGTAATCAACTGAATTCCTTCTAGTCCAATGACAAAAAGCTTAAACAGATATATGAATAAAAATAAAAACGTTATGTAAATGTTTTTAAAAAGGCACGTAATCACGTGAGCAGGATTGTTTCCGTCTTTTGACACGATAACAAGTAATATTCTTCTTTTATTATTTATCTATTTATCTATTTGAGATAGAGTGCCACGTTTAAGTGGAGAAGGAAAAAAAAACGAATTATGCAAAATGCGTGTCGAGAATTGTCTAAAGTTCCGACATTTTTTTATTTTTGCTTTCACTTTAATAAGAACGTGAATTTATGAGGTGAATTTATACGACACAATATGATTACACTAAAAAAAAAATAGCTAACGATAATTAAGATTAAAGTTAAGGTGTTATTGTGGTTCCTCACTCCTTTTAAAAAACGTGTTAAACTTTGTGACATTTTTATATTCCAGGGAGGTCAGGCGCGAACGAACACCCAATAATGTTATTACCCCATATGTCTTCAAACTGAACCATCATTATCAATGTATACTTACGTAAATAGATGTGAAAAGTCTTTGTTAAAGTTTTTTCCATATTTCCATGGAGTACAGCCCCCACAATAGTATTATACCATCCCTCTTTGAGTTTAAACATACTTATCAAAGTATTGTTATGTACATGTATATCAAAAACCCTTGTAAAGGTTTTTTTTCATTTTTCATTTCCATACTTGAAGGGTCAGGCGCGAACGCAGACCCCACAATTCTTATGAACCACGTCTCTGCCAGATCAAACATACCTATTCCTGATCCTCGATACATTATATGTAATCAGTTTTTTTTTTAATAGTCTACCATATAGCAGCCTATTCGTGACCAGATACACACACACAGACGTTCAGCTTTATATTATAGAAATGTACGTGTCAGATCATGTCATATGCTACTGGTACCATGAAACCCAGTACTACCTTCCTCATGGTCGGGTAACCAGCGACTAAACTGGTTCCCCCACCAGACTTGTTTGGTGAGGAGGGTGGCTAGTCTCCTTGAAGGATTAAAAAAAGACTTTCGAAAGGGCGAATGAACCATTTTTCGGGGTCAACGGCTTACTAGCACAGTGTGTGTTTATGTGTATGTATGTGTTTTGGGGTGGAGAGGGTCCCCGTAAGCCGTGGTGAAGGCAACCTTTCTAGGAGAAGCAAATCTCTGATAAGGCGGGAGATCAGTACCCGTATAAAGCTGGTCTAGAGTTTAACTTGTTGCTGGGTATATTGCTCTTGCTTGTTGCTGCATCGCAACATTCTGAACCGAGAAAGAGACTTAGCTATCGTACAAAGCTAAGACTCTGTAACATCATCTGTGCATAGATACCCCCTTGTCTATAAAAATGGTCCTGTGGCGATGGAAAAGTTGTGATGTTTGGAGGCTTGAAATGCTGGAAACTTATAATAATTGATCTCTATGACCATCTTCAGTGTAATGCCTGCTTGAGCGTGTGAATTCACCGGCAGGACTAAAAAAGATAAAATAAAATAAAAAATAAGAAGTCATTTTTGGGCTCATCAACTTTAAGTGTCTGAGGGAGTCGCACTCGTCTGACAATACGTTGCATTAATATATATATATATATATATATATATATATATATATTATTTGTTAAGCGATAATAGTTGTGCTTGTATATTAATGTTGTTATGATTACGGGTTTTAAATTATCAAGGCCAACGTAGTAGTAGTGTTCCAAATGATTCCCCGTTGTTAAATCTAGCGTCATTTCATCATGCTCTGACAAACAACGAGATAATTGGCATTATATATATATATATATATATATATATATATATATATATATATATATATATATATATATGTGTGTGTGTGTGTGTGTGTGTGTGTATGGAGGGTTGTATACATAGTTGTAAATAGATGCACCGTATAGAATACAAAGAGAAACATAAAATAACTTATAAATATAACAAGACGGACAAAATATAATTTACTATATCTAATGGCATATTTCCCTTTTTCGAGGGTGTATGAATTTGACATATATAGTTTGTTTATTCGTTATAACCAAACACTATGACGGTCAAAGTATATATAGTGTAATTTAATGGTTTCTATTTTATTAGAATTGCACATTGAATACACTTGAAAATATAGTCTACACTGTTATTTAATGCGGAATTTATCAGGAAATATATATTAATCTCTATATCTTCATAACGTTTCTGTGAACAAAGAATTGGCGATATTACCACGACGGCCTTATATAATGTACCCTATATAATGTAACAAATAGCCAAATTTCTGTGATCTAAAAGATATTGTAACACAGAAGCTCTAACAAGTTCAACTTAGCGAGTGGGTACATATGAACACTTAATGTGACACTACCTGCCAACAAGACATACCGAACCCGCATACATTTGGATTCTAATTTTATTTTCCATTCAAGCTAATTGCATTAGCTTAGCCGTGCGTCAGAAACCTGTCGTCCAATCCACAGTTATCGTTGTCAGTGGAAATTAGCTCGTGAATCCGTTCGACATTTTTTCTACGGCTGACATTCCTTCTCTCAATTAATGTATTTTTCGGATAGTCCTATGCAGATTGTCTGTGATTAAGTGTGTGTTCAAATAAGAAGTTAGTTGAATGTAAGAAACGTGTAATGGGTGTATTAAAGTGTATTCACATAATTTACAAGGGTTAAAAGAAATGGGTAATCGTTGATGTAAAGTAATATGTGTGTTTTTACAATGGCTTCTTCTTAGAAGTAAATACACATGTTTATGCCTTACATAAAACACTCGTGTACACACACAGACACACACACACACACGCATATATATATGCATGAAGTTACGTACATATATACGTTTATATACACATGTTGCGTTCTTATTATAGATAGTCTTCATGTATTAATTTATTTATCTTGTTTTTCTTAAAGGCATTCTCCAAATGATTCACTTTCGAGAAAACATTGTTACAATTATTATTATTATTATTATTATTATTATTATTATTATTATTATTATTATTATTATTATTATTATTGCTGTTGTTGTTGTTTTTTGTTGTTGTTGTTGTCATAATCTATTTTGTGAATTTGTTATTTTTATTAGTTTTTTTTTTAATTTTTCCTAAACTGAATGCTTAGTAGTTCTGCGAAAAGTAGTGAGGCTGACGTGTTTGTAGAGCTATTTGAAAAGTCAATATAAATCCGCCGTCTGCGGTAACAGTAGACAATTCACTCCAACTCAAGCCGGAAATGTGTTCAAAATATACTGCATACATGGAATAAATGACTACAAGACAGAAGTAAATTAGGACAGAAAATGGAACAAGAAAGTCTATACAAATATTTAAATAGCGGCTATTTGTATAGTCATTTGTTAAACCGTCCGTGGGGAAGGTGCCAGCTGGGTGCTCGACGACTCTGGATCTCGTTTCTCTCTGAGTCTCTCCCTGAGTCTCTTCCTGGGTCTCCCGTTCGGTCTCTCCCGTATTTATGGTACCAACCATATTTATATGGCTGACACTCCCCGTATGCAAATCAGGTTTATCCTACCACAACAGAATGGCACGACAATAAAACAGCAAACAGCTTCAAGAATATACACTCAAGATTTCCCATTTTAATTCTGCTCAGCAAATTAAAACACCATCTGTATTATTTAACCTATTGTAAGGGGAACCTATGCTCATTCTTTTTCATTATATAAAACTTAATTAAACTTATATTAAGTAAAATAACTGTTATTCGTTTTTCCTTATGTTGATTAGACAACACATTATGGATACGTTTGAGACAGCTCCTGTAACTCTCAGTACGTATAACATGTTTTTACACCTCGTGTAGAATGAATAATATTTTCGAGAAAGAGAGACGAAAAAACTAAATATTAGGTCGGCAGTCCTTTTTTCTGAGCACACGTTTAATATGATTGGTTTTTTTCTATGTGGGTCATTTCACCGCTCCAGTAGATATTTCCATGCCGATGACATCCTCTACCTGATATAGAGTCAAGTAAGTTTATAAATCCATAAACTTTCATAAAGAACAATCGACTATCGAAAACACTATCAATAATTCCCCCACTTTCTATCTGTACCTTATTTAAATGTGGATTCCAGGAAGGAAACTTCTTTCATAGAACTGCCGGTGTGATACTCTATTCCGTCAGATAGCCTCCCAACTGACTCGCATGTTGTGGTTTTCAAGTTTAACGTAACATATTTCACGGCTTAGTTACACACATTACACTTTTTCCTTAAATAGCATCGGAGCTTTGATAAGTGGTGACTATCCGAGAAGATTTCTTGTGGCCGGCAACAGAAGGTATATTTACTAAATACAAAATGCATCCCTAGCTTAATCAGAACATTTTGATTCATTAATTTGCCTAGTTATATGTAAAAAAAAATATATGGAGCATCGGCGGTTACAACACGTTTATTTTGAACATAAATTTCTCCAAGAACAACGTTTATATTTCTCGATATTTATTTTTAAGATTGAATTAATTCCAAACCAGTTGTACTCGATATCTATGTATCTGGCAATGTTTTATATATCTATATATCTATATATCTATAAAAGAGAACGTGTATGTGTGTGTATATGTATGTGTGTCTGTTTACATTTCCCTACGCAATAACTCTGTCAATTTTAAGGTTACAGACTCGAAATTTTATGTACAGGGTACTGAGATGGCGACTCCTATTTGTGATCGGTTTTCGACCAGACATGTGGCTGTTAAGTGGTCAACCTTCAATGATTTTACCTTTGAAAAGTCTACTAAACTCCTCCGACAAGTTTGTGTCTAACAACTTTAAATTTTAGATATAGGTTATTTGCACAATGTTCTAACTAAATAACTTTATTTGAGCCCAAAATAATAATGGTTAATTGGGGTCAAAAATTAAACAAATGACTTCTCCCCTATCTACAAAATTATTCAGACAATTTTTGATCTAATATTTAAAATTTGGCATAAAGTGTATTCAAACATAGTGCAATCTTTTTAATCGGGTCGAAAATTTTTAGATACCAATATATAAATGTATGCATGTATGTATGTTTGCATGTCTGCCTAAAACTTTCGACAGAGGCGACAGATTTTTCCAAGTTGTGAAGTTGGACCTTTCAGACGACAAATTAGCTAAAAAAATTAATACCTGCACCTTCAACTTTGCACATTTCTACAGAGAGCGTCGCTTCTTTCGCCGATATTTTCGAAAGTCATGCACTCCTTTGGATTGCCTAGCCTTAATTTTCACATAAGTCACTTCCGGTTTGGTGGTCGTCGTAACAGCAAAGACGTCAAGTTTTCCCCCTGTTCTTTTCCTCCTGCGAGTTACGGGTTCGAGCTTGCCTTCCTACTACCACTTTTTATTTTTTTGCTCAACATACACTTCCAAACGCCCGGGCAGCGCCGGGCTGAAATCCTAGCTTATCTATAAAAGTGAATGTATTTGTGTGTGTGTGCGTGTGTGTGTGTGTGTGTGTGTGTGTTTTAGTGTACAATTTCCTACGGATTAACTCTGTCAATTTTCAGTCTACAAACTGGAATTTTTTTATACAGCGTACTGAGATTTAAGGAAATCTATGTCGTCCCATTTGGCCAGAAATTTGGATGTTAAGGTGTAAAATGTTCACCGATTTTAACGTTAAGGACTCTACCAAACGCCTGCGCCAATTTTTGGTCTAAACAGTTGAAATGTTGGCTATCGATTCCCTGGCCATGGATCTAACATCCTAACTTGATTTGAAGCCAAAATAATAAATGTTAAGGGGTCATAACAGAGGTCATATAATAAAAATTTACTTCTTTTTTTTTTCAACATACACCTCAGACACCCGGGCAACGCCTGGTTTAAATGATAATATATATATATATATATATATATATATATATATATAGAGAGAGAGAGAGAGAGAGAGAGAGAGAAAGAGATAGATAGATATGTATGTATATACAAACATCCGTCCAATTATCATATATTTAGTTGTAGATAGTAAATGCACTTAATATAAAAATCATAAGTGGCACACAAATGCATTTATTGAAATATCTATTTCGAATCAAATATAGTGGACTAACTAAGGGAAAACTCAAAATATTTATTAAGATCATAAAGCATAGAATCGGAGGATCGAAAATCTGAGTTTTTCCTCGAGGATCAGCTACCTTTTTATGTAATTGCGAGATTCTGTTTGTCAGCAAATATAAGAAACACAGAACGATGTGGCGTAGAAGGGTCGACTCTTAGCTAAATATCCACAGGATAGAAACAAGCAATAGCACCCAGAAAAAAATAAGACGAGAATATCATTCGGAACGTAGGTCCGTTGGGTAATGCAAGAACTTATTCGTCTTTGTCACTATACATTTTTTAAGATCGAAAGAAAACTATTTTATAATTTAAAAGATATGTTATCATTATATACATATATACACATTCGTACACAAAGGTGTGTGTATGTATATATACGCGAAACCGATTATTTCCTCGGCAAAAATCTGTGGTTTTGTATATATATAATTGTATCTTTTTTCTACTATTTATTAGCGTCTCATTATACATATAATGTTAATGTATATAGTTTAGCAATGATCTCCATCCTAAGATGCATTTTCCTCGAGGTATACAGGGACAACCCCCCATAGAAACAAAAGCTAAATGGAGCCCATCTGCTGTAGAACAGACAAGAAAAGGTCAAAGATCCTAGTGTCTTGATGTGATATTTTGACTATAATAAACTAGTTATGACCAACGTTTCATTTTATTCGGACAAAACACTAAGAAACGGGGTCTAATAATATTTTGGACCCGTTTTTTTGGGGCAACTTGTATGAACATTTCTTGAGACTAGTTTGCCATAAATTCCTCATGACTTTTACGTATTGAATGAGTAACCTGGCAATAGAACTACATATTAAAAATAATCCACAATTATTACTGGTCAGGAATAAGTTTACTCATATATATTGTAAACGAATATGGTATCATAATTTACGATTCAATGTATGATATAATATATCTCTTACATTTAGTCCGTTACATCATCTATTTTAACCCTCGTAATTGTGTTATATCTGTAATGTGTAGACAATTAATGTGGATATGTTTGAATCTATTAAAACAAGATACCAACACACATTCAATTATGAGATTACGTTTTTTATCAAAGAAACATCGTTAATTATGAATAAATATAATACATACTTCAGGATAAAGAAATTCATTGACCTATTATGTCTCTGTTGTTCAGCACGCTGTGGACGGTATGTCTGCGTAGACCAACTAGTTGATAGATCACTTAGTTACAAATCAGGAAATTAAATTACAGTTGGTGCTAAACTAATACGTTTGTAAGAATTGCTAAAATGCAGAAGGTTATAGAAACAACTACAGCAGCACATGCTTTTTTTAGATTATGGGACAGGAAATAGCCACTAGGGAGGAGGTAACACACACACACACACACCACAATGGATTTTGCTTCTGGAAGCTTCATTTACATTTACAAAACAATAAATGTTCACATTGCTTGAATATACTTTTTATTACAGATATAATATACGCGTATATTACGCAGTTCTGAAATGAAAACACTTAGACTTGATAATCTAAAACGTGAGCAAACCAAGTTCAGCATAAAGAAGTACGTCAAACCAATATTGTACAAATTCGGAGATGCCTCAAAAACATTTACTATTCCTTATATTCATAAACGATATCCTTGATACAATTGTCTCTGACATGAGCCGATTTGCTGATGACATTTCCATCTATACCAGACACGAGAGGAAAACATATCCAAGGAACTGGCTGTAAACCTACAAGAAAACATCCAGAATATAGTAGAATAGAGACTACATTGAAGATAGCATTTAATGCTTCCGTCTCTGACCCTGTTTCCTTTAATATTTACAAATAACTGTTTCACCTACTCATAAACACGGCTAATGATACAATGTTTGAACGCTTCTCACCGAAACTCAACAAAAGAACAAAATCCTTGTAAAACGATAACATTTCAGGTAAGATTTTATTCTGAACAATTTTAATAATTTTAATCGAGTCGGATATGTTTGGGTCCAAATTTAATGAAAATAGCTTTAGGGTGGATACCTCGTAAAAAAAATTTAGGAGGCAAAAATGATAGTAGGAAAATATCAATCATCTATAATAAGGCATCCATAAAATTGCCCAAACAAAAATTTGTCACGGAAGTGTTTAGATAGAATGATGTCGGGTTCTTAAATGCAAGTTTAATGCTAATTCCTTGTGTAGAGTATTTTCAGAAATACCATTTACAATTTGCTTAATTCAGTGTTCCTATTAAACAAATAATGTTCAGAATTTCCCAAATTATATGTCCTAAAGCTCTTTTATTTTAATGAATATTCATATGAGAAATTTTTCAAAGTGTTATGCATCTTACAGTCAGATATGAATATTAAAATAAACAACGTTAATTGATTTATCTGGGAGTATAGTTGGCGGGTCTTTTTATCACCGTTTATAATCGCTTTTTTATATGTATTATGCGTGTTAATTATTTCAGCATATTTTATCAGCATAATCAAACGTATGATTATTATTATCCAATAAACTATCAGCTAGTAGACTATATATATATATATATATATATAAATATACATATATATATATATATATATATGCATATATATAAAGTGAAAGTGAAAGTGACTGTATGTCTGTCTATGTGGCTGTCTGTCTGTCTGTTTACTCTACCAAAATTCTCCGACAATTTTGGGTATAAACACTTGCAATTTTATATATAGGTCCCTTGGACATAGATCTAACTTAATAACTTGATTTGAGCCGAAAAATAACTATTAAGGGGTCATAATAGGGGTCGAAGTTACAAAAAATGACCGCTGCGGTCTCTTCCAAATTACTCAGACTATTTCCGGTCTAAACATTTCAAATTTTACATAAACGGTATTCAGAGATAGGGTGGTAGGGCAAACTTTTTAATCAGTTTGGATTGAAAATTTGCGCTACCTATATATCAATGTATGTATGCGTGTTTGCATGTCTGCCTAAAACTTTCGACAGAGGCGACGGATATTCAGCAGATCAGTATCGAAAAATTGGCTAAAAACAATTATTTCTTCACCTTCACCTTGTCACTTTATTACAGGGAGGCGTGGCTTTTTTTCGCTGATATTGTCGGAATTCACCCTTTTTTCGATTGTCTAGCCATCATTTAAACCTACGTCAATACGTTACTTTCAATTTGGCTGTGGTCGTAAGAGCAAATGCGCCACTTTTGCCCACTATTCTTTTCCTCCTTCAAACTACCACTTGTTTTTTTTTGCTCAACATACACCTAAACAAATCCGGGTAACGCCGGACTGAAATGCTTGTATATATATATATATATATATATATATATATATATATATATATATATATATATATATATATATATATGTATATATGTATATATATATATATATATATATATATATATATATATATATATATATATATACAAGCATTTCAGTCAAGAAAGAAGAAGAAATTATGAATTTCAAGCAAGTAAAATATTTGTTTATTTTGCTATTATTACGTTGATTTGACTTCCATGCGCACTCAATACGTATTTATTTGATTTTCAAGCGCAATCGATACGTATCTATTTGGCTTTCAAGCGCACTCGATACGTAGTTATTTTATTCAAATTAAATCAACGCTTCAATAATATATATCTCAAGTGAAACCATCACTACTTTCTTATATATATATATATATTTATATATATATATATATATGTATATATATATATATGTCTACCAGGCATAAACTGCACAATACACTCGAGGAACATGTCATAGAAAGAGACACTATCTAAGAAATCAAAACAGAATATGCACTATACACAGATACAAACGATAACTAATAATTTAACATATTGCAAAGTCAGAGCACTATTAATAACAGAAGATTCAATTTCCATTAGAATGCTTTGATGTACACAGATAATACCATACTTTTGCTTCGTGTGTTAAAAAAATTAAGCTAATGCCTGAAGAATAGTAGTACGGGAGGAGAGAGTATGCCATATAATCACAATAATCTGGCATTTATGATGTTATTTTAGCCTGGGATAGATCAAACGCTCATGTTTATAGAATATATTACCACATACAATTAAATCATTAACACTAGTAGTAATCATATTTGCTTTCGGTCACACTGATAAATAATTAATAAAGTGTAATTTAATCCACACTGCAATCAGGTAAATTTACCATTATATTACCTCTGGATACTCGGATTTATGTAGCAATTTGTTCTGGGTCTGTTAGCACCTGCCATATTCTGTCTAATAAAACGCTCTGTTTGCATTTGAAGTAGATTATTGTATTCAATAGGAAGTAGAAAAGATATTTTATATACTCGTGCAGCAATGGCAGATATGACATATTCTATGATAAACGCATTTGCGTTGGTGAGCTATGATTTTGCTTAGAAGCCCACTTTTGTTCACTGAAGACAGTCGACCGTTTCTGATGTTTTGGAATACTTTAATCGAAGTCTAAATTTGAAATCTTAGAAATTATTTATATGTGGACACACAACATAGCAACTACAAACACATTGAGTAAAAATGTGGAGTTTAGTCACGGTATACTCTTACTGAGTATAATAACACATATAGGGAGCCTTCTTCAAGATTGTTTGCTTAAAACTCCGCGGCAGATTGGAGGTCCAGTGCACAAGACACGACAAGTCTCTATATATCAGAAGAAAGCACAATGCCTGGAAGATGTTTGTCTTCACAGAATAGGACTTTACTGACAAAAATTAGTTCTTGGTGACTGTACCAAATCGCAACGTCGAAACCACCCTTCCTAAGAAAAAACTATATATGCTATTCTTATCCGATTATTGAATACATACAATAAAGCTAGAATAGAATGACCCCAAATCGAACTGTTTACTATATTCTAGATTTTGTAACCCTCCCTACAAAAGCTATCACTAACCACATTAAGTAGATGTGTGGAGAATTCTTAAAACACATTGAAAAATTTTGCCAGGAGCTTCTTGATACAAATCTTAGTAAATTTATGTGAGGACAAACTTTGGGAATACTTATTTTTTCAGCATAAATAAAAAACAAATAGATTTTACACGGTTGGTTAGTTTCCTTCTAATGCCATTTACACCACTGCTACATTTTCATAATGTATGACCGCTTCTAGTAATTCGCAAATCTATCTGACCAAATATGACCTGATCTAAATGCTAAAAAACTGTTTTTACACCACAATATTAAAAAAAAAATATTAAGCATTTCCTGTAGAACATGACTATTTTTCTAGTGAAATTCATATATTTCTTTTAAATAATTGAAAACATAACGAGTGAATTTCAACTATCTACTTAAAAACAATCAGATATAGGTCTTAAAATTTTTTAAAAATATTTATGAGATTTATGATTGCTTTTTGTTATCTGTGTTCTCTATTGTACTTAATAGGCAGCTAATATTGTTATATAGTTTCTGACGTCTTTTCCATTGATTGGCGAAAGACATACTCGGCTGTCGGTCAATAATAATAATAATAATAATAATAATAATAATATTAATAATAATAATAATAATAAATAATCGTATTTGTGCTTCTAACTTTAGTACTAATTTATTCCATTTTTAGTAAGTCGAACTATCTATAAAATCTGAAAATTCTAGAAGCAATATACATTGATACGCTAAGACATTCTCTTTATAAGGAGAAAGATAATGTCTTTGTTCTTAATCTCATTTCTATTTAAAAGTTAGTTTTCCCGTTTTTTTTTTTTTTTGCTTTTTGTGCTTTTTCGTTTCTCATCTCCAATTAATTGTTCCCCGTTTTTTTTTTTTTTTTTTTTTTTTTTTAAATGTTAGCTCTATTGAGCGAGCGTCGAGACCGGTCAACTAGCATATTAATTTTTATATTTTTAATTTCATGAATAAAAATGATTCCATACAAGTATAGGATTGCCGGAACAATTTTTTTTTACCCCACAAAATTATCAAATAGTATATCAATATATATATATATATGTACATATATATATATATATATATATGTGTGTGTGTGTGTGTGTGTGTCTATACATGTATATATATATATATGTTATTTTTGTAATGTAATATCGAATCTTCCCATGTTTCTTCATATATATATATATGTATATATATATATATAGAGAGAGAGAGAGAGAGAGAGAAAGAGAGAGAGAGACATATATAAAAATTCGAAATTATAAATTTATTATTAAATTACAACCTGATGCAGTGAAAGAATAGCCCTTACTGTATTTTTGCTTATTAGAAACATGTTTTACAGTTATGTCGATTGTAGTGAAAGTCACCTGTTCCGTCTATATATTTTATTAACTTCAGTTAAATTATTTAATAAATGTTATTTGAATGTTCAATTATTTTTTCATGAAAAAATATATATTAAAATGCTGGTCTTCGAAAACCTGTAGTACGGTGACTATTCCGTGTTATTTCATAATTATGGCGGATGAAAATAAACACTCGTCGAATTGAATGAAACGGAAATACATGTACACTTTGATATTAAGGAGCATATCTACCGTTATACATGGTGTAATTATAAATCTATTGCAAAAAACTAAACGAATAAGTTGTATGTCGAGGAATAAGTTAAAAAACTCCCAATTTTCCATGTTATCATTTTCACGATAGCATATTTTTGGGAGAATAAGTTAATTTCCCTTCTACCGAATAGATCGATATAAGCTGGGTAGAATCCTTAAATCTTTCAGCCTTAACTTAATAGAAGCCTCGACAATTTTAAAGATCCAATAAGATGCCTTCAGAGTTTATAGCTTATAACCTGAAACTGACCAAATCACTTCCGATCCACTGTGCAGTAAATATTTTAATATCTATAAAACGTACCGAGTCCAACGCCGAAAAGAATTTAGGAAGCGATAAACCTTTAATTTGAAGTAATAACGCGGGCGCAGAAGTCAGAGTTTACTCAATATTGACTAATTTATAACAATTAAATGAAGATATTGACTGACTTTCGTTTAAGCCTTCTTGGTCGCGAGGATCAGCTGAACGTGAGATATAATTTGGATTTAATCCAAGGCGACCTGAAGACAAGCAATTTGGATAATACCCAGTAAGTGATTGTTTATCAAAATCATTACTACATAGCTCCAAAAGTATGTTTTATGGCAATGAAAACTACTTAATCCTTTTCAGCCTTATTGAATCATTTTAACTGTGCTTAGTTAAAAGAGCAACTGTCTCGGGCCCGACTTTTTTCGCTTCAGCGAAATTCCAGGAACCGGTCTGTGATTTTAAAAAAAAATATTCGCGGTAATTAATATTTTGTTATGCTGCCTAGCGACCTGCCAGACATTGCCAGTCATTAAATACGCTTAAATATTCTATTTTAACTCATAATAATACCGTATTTATTATTGTAGAACAACTTATTTATTATTTAATTGGAGGCAATATATATTCTTAGAAATATGAGGGTTTTTTTTTATAGATTGATATTCTTATTAAAAATCTTTTATCCATTTGTATTTATTTACTTCCCCTGGAAATCAAAATGAGACACAATGTCGTTGTCAATGGATGGGGGCAGCTCTATTGACCAAGGGCAAATTAACTTTAATGTAGTATCAGACATACTACATGTTGATCTTGGTCGGAAAGCTTTCAAATAAAAATGGCAAGCCCTTTATATATTAGTATTATTTGCTTCCCCATGAAAGCAAAATATAACACAAGGTTTTTGCTAATATGGGGGAAAACCAGCTTCCTCTTGTAGTTTGTTGAGGAGAAGTGCATTTCGGGCCAATCACCAGGTCAGAGTGTACTCCGAATTGTTCAGATGGTTCGAACCTGGCGCCCAACTCCACGCGGAGTGGATCTCACCCTGCTGTCAATCGACACCGCGCATAGCGATCGGCGGCGGTCACCTCACTAGATTCCTGTAAAGTTCCCTACGTGTAACAGTCACAACGTCAGTATATCTCGGTAGTTATATAAGCGCGACCCATCACCATTTTAGGAAGGCTAATTCCCGACGTGGCCAGCGATTATTTGCCGAAGGCCAAGAAACGACTAATGAGTATTATCTATAATTGAAATTTATATATTACTAGCGTGGGGGGGGTACGCGGCGTTGCCCGAGTGTTTGGAGGTGTTGTGGTCGGGCGAGGGTGGGAATGGTTATGAAAACCTAAGAATAAGCGCAGTAAAAAAAAGAAAACAGAAAAATGAACGTTAAAACTTATCTGAAAAATAAAGCAGGGTGCACCCGGGCGGTTGGGGGTGAGTAATCAAAACATAAGAATAAGCGAAGTAAAAAAAACACACACAAAAAAACTAACGTAAGGTAAACAAACGATGTTAAATGTAAAAATCTGAAAAACAAAAACAAAAAAGAAAGCAGAAAAAACGAACGTTAAAACTTCTGAACCCCCCCCCAAAAAAAAAACACGTGAAAATGGTTAAATGAGCCTGTTTCAATATTAAAATTTTAAAAATCGGTGGGTACCCGGGTGTTGTTGTGTGTGTGTGGTCGGTCGAGGGTTTGGGCCCTATTGAAAACCTAAGAATGAGCGAAGTAAAAAAAACCAAAAAAAAAAACGAGCGTTTCGTGAAAAATGGGTTAAATAACCCTGCTTTAATATTAAAATTTAAAAAATCGAAAAAAAAAAGACATCTCACACTACGATTCGAACCAAAAACGTTTAGATAATAACCAACTGAGCTAACACGACGTACATGGAATGTTTTTTATTCAAATATTTAAACTAAATCAGGTTATGACGTCGTCTGACCCATGCGTAGAACCGATCTCGTCATGAGTACAGTTTTTGCTGACCACCCCTGTAGAAAAGTTTTGATTTCAGGAGGAAAAAAAACGTTTTTGGCCAATTCTTCGATATTTAGGATAGGACTTTCATGTGAGACCAAGCGTCTCAATTTTTGTTCAGGCTGTCGAAAGTTTTTAGCAGACACACAGACATACACACATACATACATCATTTTCGCTCATATATGTATATATATATATATATATATATCTAGATTGTAACAAATGTTCTTACAGTTTTATATACTGAACTATAAACTTAGTTTATGTGCATTGACACCATTCATTGCCATCTTGTTTTTTTTCATTATTGTTGATGTAACATCGGTATGATTCCACATATCCTGTCCGAATTCAGCATAATGCCCCGAAAAGCAGTGCATAATGGAATATATTGATCAACTTGTGATTCATCCATGATACTTTTTAATGATTTTTTCCTTACTATTACTATATGGATTTCAGTTTGAAGAACTCTCGTCCATCTAAATCACTAAGTACATTTACTTAACGGTTACTCAACTTTATTGTTATATATATTGCTATGAATTAAATTTGTGACGATCAGATTTGTGTTGTTACACGGTTTCCATAGCCAAATGTGTTGAGTAATTAACATTGTTAAAAGTTAATTAGTTATTATTGATAAAGTAAAACAATGGGTTTAGCTGAGTATATTTACATAAATTAGCTGTTAGATATAAACACAATAGACAAGAAAAAGCAGACTCTTTGCGAATACCATTTGAGACAACTGAAACAAATATATATTTTAAGAATATAAACTGGTGTTATTTGGTTCCAAAACAGAAGAAAAACAATTGGTTAAGGTGGGGCGTTTCATGTTTCATCACGGAGCTTAGCACTGAAGACATGAGAAAAGTATGAAGCTTATATAATTATTTTTGTATATGAACTGTAATATATACCCGTGTGATAAGTTCCTGATACCACATGACTCTCTTTATACGTCGGTATCATATTGTTGTATTGTTATATATAATAAGGGGGGCCGTCGTTTGATCGTCGCGTTGTTTAGTCTATTCGTTCATATGCCGGTGTGTGTGTGTGTGTGTGTGTGTGTGAGTGTAGTACATGTATTATTTGGCCATCCCTTCCTGCGATGTTGGTCTATCTGAATTTATCTCGTGTCTTGAAGGGAGCCTGGTACCTGTTTGGATGAAGATTCAATCACTTCAAAACGGTGAATTCGTTTTATAGTTTATTTCACTTTCGAGATGTCTAGCATAAGGATGGAAAGTGAAGCTCTGGCTTGCGTGGTTTCTCTTGGTTTCATTTCTACACACGTCATCGTCTCCCCAGTGAAGGGGTGGAGATAACTGTGAAGCCGTGCGTCGCCTTCTAACTCCAAACCAAATCTCTCCGATTCAGCTCACCTGATTACTGACTCACACGCAATCCGATCAGCTGAATCTGACTTCCGGTCAAGGTGTCAACAATATAATTTATTCATCCTCCCTCTCTCTTTCTCTCTCGCTCTCTATCCATTCTATAACAATATCCTCCTGGCTAAACAAGATACATACGATTCATACGTCTATATCGAATCCCGCTATGAGAACAAAATAATATTCCACCTCACTATGTAACATTGTTACGAGAACAGGTCCCATGTTCTTGTAAGTAAGTAGAAATGATATGGGATAGTCCGAGGGTTCGAACCTGGGAAGCTAAGTTGGGAATTAATATTCAGGAGAGTTTAAAATAAATAGCATATGTGTTTGTTGAAAATGAATTCGTTGTTTAGAAATGTTATTGAAAAAGTAATTTGATGATTCAATTCGGTTTATGAAAATGAAATTAAAATAAGGAATTTAAAAATGTTAAACATATTGAAAATAGGTTAGTCGAAAAAATAGATTAGAAGAATAGATGTGTGAACAATGCACGTGAATTCAGGACACGCGAGTCAGACACATGCTATGACATGGAAAGAACGAACACGTGAAGTATATCTTGGCTATGGGATCTAGATGCACGTGTTGGTCATACAATAGCGTCATGGCTAAGAGATGACTTCTCAATATAGTTGGAGTTTTAGTGAGACAAACAGAAGGTGGCAGGGCAGCGTCGAGACAGAGTCGACAGGAGGGTCAGACAGAGCTGACATTGGGGAGAGGGAACCCGCCATTGGAGGCGAAAGGTTAGAAGTGTAAATCATGTAGGGCTTGATGTGAAATATTTTGTTACAGCGTCTTGTGTTGTGTGATACTACAAACTAAGGTATTGTGAATCATTTATATGAACTTGTGTCCACTCATTTATAAGAACTTTGTGTATAAAACCCCCTAAGTAATGTGTCTGCATCATCTGAAGAATGCCTCTCCCTCAACTAACATAAATAATGACTGTTCTTCCTTGGTCAAAAGAACCGATCCCTCCACTCTAAAATATATGTATATAAACATTCACAAACTATAAATGTCCCTGTCTTTCTTTATATATACTCCGTCTCTCTCTCCAATATATGAACTCAATAACTAATAATACAATATAATATCCGTCCTTTCCAATATACCCACTTATGCAACAGCATGCATGTTTTAATATCTCACCCAATATATAATATGTGCCACGTGTTATCCCCCACAACATAATAAATGCACTGATTATATACAGAAGTAAATATATTTATGCGTAATGTCATATTTCAATCCTCACCCTCGACGGTGTCTGGAATATTGTAGTTAAATAAGGGCCCCTCACCTACCAACTTATGGTTATTTTCCGTGGTTTTGCAAGTCCAGGTCAAATTTGTCTTTCAGTTGCGTCGTTATACTAATACACTTACCGGAATATTAATTGGGTTTGGTGAAGAAAGGATTAAAAACTGACGATTACCACTTTAATAAAAAAGAAATATGAGAAGTTGGATTTTGCTGTGTTTTCAGAGATATACCACATTTCATCAAAATTAGTTGAGGGAATGGACGAGTGTGATCTGATTCAAATTCACAAAGAAGTTAGTACGCGTGGTTGCACACCCCAAACTTGGTTTGTACCATCTCTAGCTGGTGAGGTATGAAGAACCGCATCAAATATATATTTAACATTTTATCTTGATTTTGAAAAATTATGCGTAACATACTCATGTTGAGGTCCATAATCACGTCACGTTTTTTAATGAGCAGCCAAATTCATAAGGCTATGGGAGCGAATATATACATAGGATATCATTTGACCTCTGACTTTTCCTTGGAAAATGATGTGCCGCATCCGTAAGTAAGGGGTCATCATCATGTCAAGATTGGTCATGATCAGTGGTGTGGTCCGTAAGAGAGTACATATGCATAGGTCATGACGTTAACTTTTGATTTTAACCTTGAAAAACAGTGTGCACCATCCTTAGATGGAGGAAATTCACAACTCCAAAATTGGTCATAACTGTTCTGTGGGTTTTAGGAGAGTACAGATACAAAGGCTATGACCTTGGCCTTTGTCTTTTACCTTGAAAAATAGT